>NW_012267236.1:4324489-4324943 GCF_000151885.1 Dipodomys ordii | reverse complement strand
CCCTGGGTTCGATTCTTCAGCACCACATAAGCAAAAAGAAAAAAGCCGGAAGTGGCGCTGTGGCTCAAGTGGTAGAGCGCTAGCCTTGAGTTGAAAAGCTGAGGGACAGAGCCCAGGCTCAGAGTTCAGGCCCCACAACTGGAAAAAAAACAAAAAAACAACAACAAAAACAAAAAACCAATGGTTTTTCTGTATGTCAACAATGAGAAACGTGTGGCTGAAATCAGGAAAGCAACTCCATTTGTAATAGCCCCCCAAAAAGTAAAATACCTAGGAATTAACCAAAGAAGTGAAGGACCTCTATCATTAAAACTTTAAAAACCTGAAAAAGGAAATCAAAACAGAACTTAGAAAGTGACAAAACCTCCCATGCTCCTGGATTGGAAAGATCAACATCATGAAAATGGCAATACTTCCCAAGGCTATCTACAAATTCAATGCAATACCTATCAAT
>NW_012267236.1:4294541-4323229 GCF_000151885.1 Dipodomys ordii | reverse complement strand
ATTTGTGGAGGGGAAGGGAAAAAACAAATCGTTTAAATAGGGATACAGGTGGACCCATTGCAACAATGAGATGTACAAGTCATTATGTCGAAAATGAACTTTACGACTTTGGGGGTATTTTCACAATAAAAATTAACAATAATAATAAAAAGAAGGTGAGAGAAGAAAACAGCTCATGTGGGTCCCCAGAATCTTATGGAGCTATATGAATGGGGGGAAGGGATGCAGAGTGATGGGGAAGAAATGTGGGAAGATTCCAAGTTCCTTTGGTGTCCTGAGGCTGCTGAGCATATTCCAAAGGTGGCTGCATTTCCACTGAATCAAAGAATACAGGCCATTCTGTGAGTTTCCTGCCACCCACTAGATCAGGTGTCATAAGAGGTCGCATGGCCACATTACTTGCCCCCACCTGCTGTGTTAATGAGCACAAGATAAGTTTTCACAGGCAATTGTTTCAAGAGAAACTTTAATAGGGGGGAGGGGGAATCATCTGAGAGATCTGACTCATAAGCATTTGCTTTGAGGTAATTTTCTTTGTTGTTGTCATGGGTGAGAAATGCTAAATGAAGCAGAGAACATAAAGAGCTGAGACAGAGGCCACAGGTTTCCGTTGTGATGGTGAAGCTAGCCAAGAAGTACATGGCAGTCAGACCCAAGTGCAGGCTCTGTGGTGACCAGCAGGGGCGAGCTGCACATAACACCTGCATGAGATTTGTGAGGTTGTTGATTTCCAACACTGGTCAAGCACTGGCATGGCTTGAAAGAAAAGCACCATGAAGGGGCAGGGGGCTCCTGAGACCTCAGCCTAGACCACTGCAACAGTCTGGATTATTTCCTGCAAGTCAGTTGGTGACTGTGTCTCTGTTCCCTCCTTTCCCAAATTGTTTTGCTGATTTTAAAGTCATTGTAAGATTAAGGCATAGTGTCCACCAAAGAATGTTTGAGTAAAAAATCTCAGCTCTGCCCTTTTCAGTGGCATGACTTGGAGTGCCTTCCTTAACCTATGTGAATCTCATTTTCTCCTTTTAGCTTCCCAAGGTTGCTGTGGGCAATACAAGAGACAATGTCGATTTTTTTAAATGTCTAGCACCATATCTAGAAAACAGCTTGTATTTTATACGCCCTCCCTGTCCATTGAAGAGATGTTTTAAGTTACAACACTTTTCACAAAAATAAGTTTCCTATATTATCACAGTGACCAAGGTCATAGCATGGATAGAAATTGCTAGATACAATTCAGAACAAATATTTTCAGCAGAAGGTTCATAGACGATAAGATCAAGAGGCCAGGACCCTTTATGTAACATGTCTTTTTCTTCATACCATTGGTTCCTTAGTATTCGTGTTAAAAACATCCAAAGGTCGTTGACTGGATATTGGCCTGGGGATGTGAATATCTAACTGGCACCCCTCCATTCCAAGGCGATTGTTCTGTAGAAGCAAATCTTGGGGAAATAGTTCATCCAGAACTCCTAGCCTCCCTTCCCTCCACCACCCAAACACTGTAGCTGTAGCTACAGACCCCGCTGCTCATGCCAGCACCAGAATGCTTTGCCCTGCCCTGGACTTTGCCCTGTCCTGACCCCAGTTCAGCCACTTCTCTGCCAATCCTGTATTTGTGGGAATTGTCTTTGTAGCCTTTGTTTCCACAGGCCTGGCTGCTCCGTCACCCCTCTTGAAGAATTTGGGCTGCTTATCGAGGTTTGCACATCAGGGTTCTCATTTGTATCTGTTTGGGCTGAAGGTGGGTTTGGAAAGGAAATCAGAATTAGGAGGCTAAGGGAAACAGGCAAGTCTCAGATGCCTACATTTTTTCATTAGTGCTGTGATTAGGGACTACCAGCACCCGCCAGGGCTCTTCAAGCTTTTCCAGCTCACAGTGCTGCTAGAGAACTAACTGAGCCAATATTCACACCTTGAAAACGTTTGTGTTGTGTAAAGATGGCCCACCCCTAAACTCAGCCTTCAGAACGGCAATTCTCACAAATGCATCTCCCAAGAGCCATTCTTGAAGACAGCACGTGGCCCCGCACAGCGTCCTACATGGCCCTCAGCACAGCCAGAGCCTGAGGAGCCCCATCCTCTCCACTCCTGTCACTACTCCTCTTCTCTTGCCCCTTGCCCCCCACCTGACTCCATTCTCTGGTTCTCTCGACTCTCGGTTCTGTCTTTAACCTCTCTCCAGTCAAGAGGACTGTAAGGACCCTGCTGGCAGGCAGCAGAGCCATGTGGCACCAGGAAGCCAACCTGGCCAGCATCCTCTCCAGTCTGAGTCCATGGGTTTGGTTTGGTTTGGTTTTGTAGTGCTGGGTTTTTAATTCAGGGCCTCATGCTTGCTGGCAACTCGACTATTAGTTGACCCATCCAATCCCCCCTCCCCTCCAGTCCTCTTTGCTTTAACTATTTTTCAAGTACAATCCTGTGTTTTTGCCCTGGGATAGCCTCAGACCTGAATCTTCTATTCTATGTTTTATCTTTCACATAAAGTTGAAAGTGGCCAGGTATAATGGTACACATTATAATCCCTGCACTGGGGAGGCTGAGGCAGGAAGTGAGATCCTGTCACAATTTTGTAAAAAAAAAAAAAAAAAAAAAAAAAAGGCTCTTCAACAGTCATATATAATCACTACCAAAATGCAATAAAACCATTCATCCAGGGGCTGGGAAGGTGGCTCATTGGTAGAGTGCTTGCCTGGCATGCATGAGGCCCTGGGTTCAATTCCTCAGCACCACATAAGCAAAAAGAAAAAAGCCAGAAGTGGCGCTGTGGCTCAAGTGGTAGAGCGCTAGCCTTGAGCTGAAGAGCTGAGGGACAGCGCCCAGGCCCAGAGTTCAGGCCCCACAACCGGACCAAAAAAAATAATAATAATAATTTAAAAAATTAAAAAAACCATTCATCCAAACGATTGACAATTCAGAAACACAAATCTCTTGATAAAACTTTGGCAACTAGTACATTAGTTTCTGATAGACTAGGTTATGCAGACCAACTCTCCCAGTGAAGACAACAAAAAGGTGTAATGAAATATTTTTTAATTTTATTTAAGTATCAAAGAGTTCCCAGGATAATAGAAAAATTACTGGGCCAAGATCTAGGAAGAAGAGAGGAATTTAAAAAGGCAAACCTCTACAGTTTGGGCTGCTTGTGTCTGGGGGACAGCTATCTACCTGAAAGTGGTAACTGGAAGACAAAATTAGGCTGTAAAGAGACCTCTAAAAGACAAAGCAAGAGCCAGGCACCAGTGGCTCATGCCTGTAATCCTAGCTACTCAGGAGGCTGAAATCTGAGGATCGAGGTTCAAAGCTAGCATGGGCAGGAAAGTTTGTAAACCTCTTATTTCCAATTAACCACCAGAAAAATGGAAGTGGCACTGTGGCTAAGGTGGCAGAGCACTAACCTTGAGCCTGAAGAGCTCAGAGACAGCACCCAGGCCCAGAGTTCAAACCCCATGACCAAAAAAAAAAGACTGGGCAAACTGCTGAAATTCAAGGCCCAAACAAGTGGGGATCTTAGGAAACCTTCACCCCAACTTTGAGATTGATGGAAAGAAAGTATCTATAAACAAACCTGTCTGTCTATAGAGTGCAGACCAACATCAGGCTCTCTAGGTAACAGGAAATTTCAAGCCTTGAACTAGAATTATGATGTCAATCCAACAAAATCAGTATCTTAAATGACAGTAATCATACATCAATTTTGAAAACTTCTCTTTAAATTAAGATAACCTTTTCCTTTGTCTTAACGTTATTTCTACAAATAATTTTTTTAGTTCTAACAAAATCACATAATCAAAGATAATCAGATACTCAAGGAGCAAAAAGGACTGGGGATGTGGATCATAAGGTAGAAAACTTGCTTAGCATGCATTAGGGCTCTAGATTCTATCCATAGTACCACAAAAAGAGAAAGGAGAAAAGAGAGAGGGAGAGGGAGAGAGAAAGGGAGGGGGAAGCAAAGGAGAGAGAGAGGAAGAGAAAGAAATATTAAGACTCAAACGTTAACATGGGACCTGTAACAAAAAAAAAAAACCTTCCAAAATGGCCCCATTTTGTGACTTTCTATATTTTAGAAACCTATAGCCAGGCATCATCTTGAAAAGGAGCTCTCTGTTTGAGATTAAGCTACTTGGAGACATTAGGGACACACTGCCACAGTTTCTGGGTAAAAGACATGAAGAGGGAAAGGCCAGACATGGACTTCTGAATTAATGCAGAAGAGAACTTACATGGTCAAGTCCACAATGGTCAAAGGCCCTGTTCTCTGTGGTAAGAAGCAAGCCTATCACTTCAGGATTTCTGCAGACAGACTTCTGAGTCTGGGCCCACGGCCTGTGGATTGCTGGGCCTCCAGAGCTGCCTCCCTCTGAATGTGGCTGATGGTGGATAGAAGAAGTAAGAGCTCTAAGCCCAGCACCAGCAGGTCACTCAACTTCCTCTTCATCCTCCCTCCTACAGGGAGGCGGGTGCCTGCTCAGCAGGTTCTGACAGCACACACACACACACACACACACACACACACACACACACACTGGCCAGCATACTGCCAGGTTCCTTTGGTTCTTCCTGTTCACACACACACACACACACACACACACACACACACACACACACACACGGGCCAGCATACTGCCAGGTTCCTTTGGTTCTTCCTGTTCACACACACACACACACACACACACACACACACACACACACACACACAGGCCAGCATACTGCCAGGTTCCTTTGGTTCTTCCTGTTCAGGCGGGGAATTCAGTGTTCAGTTTGTTTCAACCAATCTCAAGGAATGCCCTAGGCCTGGGCATTTACTGACTCTAGAGCGACCGGGGATCTTCCTGGACCACAGGCTATAAAGCAGCTACTGCACACAAAGTGTGCAAAGAAGAGAATCTAAAGTGAATGCAGCCTTGAAACTGGCCTGGCTCTCTGCTCACACACACACAGCATCTTGAACACTAAAGCTACCACTAACTTCAACAATTCTAATATTAGAGTGTTTATAAAAGATTCTCCAAATTTTTGTCATTCTTTAACTTTTTTCTTTTTACAGTATTTTTAATATTGTTTTTAGTTTACTTTCCAAAGTATTATATGCTTTTCTTTTAGATTCCTCTTCCTAGCTTATCTATTTACATTTTTTCTTTTCTTTGTAATCAGTTTTTATCTCTTGTTCTCTTCTCCACCTCCTACTCACATTCTTCTCATTTTTTGTTTTATTTTCATTTATTTAACCTTACATTTCTTTTTACATTTTCTCCCTCATTTATTTCATTTATTATTGTTACTTTTACTTAATTGATTTTAAAATTCATATTTCATTGCTGTTCTTACCGTTTTCTTATCTATGATTTTTAGCAGTAGAATAGTTGGGATTACTTTTTTTGGGGGGGGGTCCGGACTTGGGGCCTGAACTCGGCCTGGGCGCTGTCCCTCAGCTCTTCAGCTCAAGGCTAGCGCTCTACCACTTGAGCCACAGCGCCACTTCCGGCTTTTTTCTTATGTGGTGCTGAAGAATCGAACCCAGGGCCTCGAGCATGCAAGGCAAGCACTCTACCACTGAGCCACCTTCCCAGCCCACAGGATTACTTTCTTTACATTATACTCTGTGTCTGGTTTGTTTGGTATATTGTTCATGGAGGCTTGTCTTCTCCTTTCTGAAGGTTGATACTTCAAGAGAAGACTGCACTCACAAGATCCTGGACAAAACCAGAACATATTTCCATCCCAACAGACACATTAATCATGCTTTTAAAACGTAAGAAATATGAAAAAGCAAGGTAATGTGACTCCTCAAAAAGCTCACATCTCTTCAATAATTGAATCCACCCTTTGTACAGTATCTTTACAATAAAATACATATGTTGAAAAAAGCCATGAATCAAAAATTAAAAAAATAAAAAATAATAATTGAATCCAAAGATATTACAGTGGTTCAAGTATCAGATAAAGACTTCAAAAGTCAAGCTTTAAAAATAATCAATGACAACAAAAAAGACTCAAGTAAACAAATGAAGTAAAAAGGACAGTTCAACAGCCAACCTAGATGAGAAAGTCAAGAACTTAGAAGAGAAATTCAGAAAAGAAAGCTTTGCGGGGGGGGGGGAGTAATGAAGTATTGGCAATGAAAAACTTAATAAACCAAATGTTAAAACTCAATGGAAAGCAGTACCAATAGACAAGATTAAGCAGAAGAAAGAACTTTAGAGATTGAAGAAGTAAAAAAAAAAAATATTACCTATGCCTCTAACCCTAGCTATTTGGGATGCAGTGATCAAAAGGATTGTGATTTGAGGCTAGTCCAGGGAAAAGTTTCATGCAATGGAGATCTCAACCAATAAAAGCTGAATGTGGAGGTACATGCTGCCGTCCCATCTATACTGAAAGCATTAATAGCATTGTAGTCTAGGCCGGTCCAGACATAAATGTGAGACTCTATTCAAAAAACAACTAGAGCTAAAAGAGACTAGCCTATGGGTCAAGTGATAAAACACCTATCTAGCAAGTATAAGGCCCTGAGTTCAAATACCAGAATGCCAAAAAAAAAAGTATTACATTCAAATAGCAATAAGGAAAGCAAAAACAATCATGACTAAAATATATAAGACCTCTGGGACACAAGTAGGAGACCAAACCTGTAGTCTGTGCTGTAGAAAAGAAACAAAGATATAAATTAAAGGCATAGGAAACTTACTTGATGAAAATATAGTACAAATTCTCCTAAATCTAGGGTAAGAAATAAACATCTAAGAAAATGAGGCATTGAAAACCCCAAATAGGACCAGAAAATACATTATAGTTAAAACACCTAGAGTACAGAGTACGGTATCTTTACAATAAAAAATATATATTGAAAAAAGCCAGGAATCGAAAATAAAAAATAATAGAATAAAAAAAGCTGCAAGAGAAGCACTGATCACAATAACAGAGTTCTCAATAGAACCAACAAGGCCCACGAGAGCAGAGACTGATGAAATTTGAACTATTAAGTGAAATGATTTCTAAACAAGACTACAAGGTTAGTCATTCTTTAAAATCAAAGAAGAAAATGAAGACCCTCCATCATAAGCATAAATTAAAGCAATTCATGACCACTAAGAAAGCAATGCAGAAGATGTTAAGAATATATACACAGGGGCTGGGAAGGTAGCTCAGTGGTAGAGTGCTTGCCTTGCATGCCTGAGGCCCTGGGTTTGATTCCTCAGCACCACATAAGCAAAAAGAAAAAAGCCAGAAGTGGCGCTGTGGCTCAAGTGGTAGAGTGCTAGCCTTGAGCTGAAGAGCTGAGGGACAGTGCCCAGGCCCAGAGTTCAGGCCCCACGACCAGACCCCCCCCCAAAAATGAATATACACACAGAGAGAGGAGAAGAGAGATATGAAAGATCAGGGAAGAATACATCTCACTAGGAGAATAGATAAATGAGAAATGGAAAAGAAGCAAATATTATTGATACAGAAACTTAACAGAACTCTAAAATGAAGAAGACAAAATTTAAATATACTTCTCAATAATAAGCCTAAATGTAAATGGCATTAATGTTTCAAGACATGGACTGGTTGAACAGATTTTTTTTTTTGATCAGTTGTGGGACCTGAACTCTGGGCTTGGGTGATGTCCCTGAGCTCTTCAGCTCAAGGCTAGAGCTCTACCACTTGAGCCACAGCACCACTTCTAGTTTTTTTCTGTTTATGTAGTGCTAAGGAATCAAACCCAGGGCCTCATGCATGCAAGGGAAGCGCTCTACCACTGAGCCACCTTCCCAGCCCCTGGTTGAATGGATTTTAACAAATTTTACAACTTTGGGGGGGGGATGGGAGGAGGAAGAGATGGAAAGGGATAGGAAGGGGAAACAAAGGAGGAGGCAACAATGCTTGATAAGAAATGTACTCATTACCTTGCCCATGTAACCCCTCTGTACAGTATTTTCACAATTTAAAAAAAAAAGCACTTACTCTATGTTGTCTAAAAGAGACTCACTTCATTGTCAATTTCACGTATAGAAAATAAAAGTATTGAAAATGATATTCCATCCAATCAAACAGAATCTTAAAGCAAGCTACACACTCAAATTTGACAAAGCAAACTTCAAACTAAATTTAGAAGGGGTAAAGAAGGTCACGACATATAAAGGAACATTCTTGAAGAGGGGCTTCATATCCAAAATATATAGAGAACTAGCAAAAAGGAACAAATAATCTAGTTATTAAATCAGCAAATGAATTGAACAGAGTTCTCAAAAGAAGAACTATAATTGCCCAATAAACGCATGGAAAATATTTCAGCCATTAGGTAAATGAAAATCAAAACTACATCGAAGCCACATACCAGTGGTTCACATCTGTAATCCTAGCTACTCAGGAAGCTGAGATCTGAGGATCACAGTTCAAAGCCAGCCCAAGCAGGGAAGTCCATGGGATTTTATCTCCAATGTACCACCAGAAATGCACCTGTGATTTACATGGTAGCCTTGAAGGGAAAAAACAAACAAACAAACAAACACACAAACAAAAAAAAAACAGCAACAACAAAAAAAAAACTCGAGATAGCACTTAGGCCCTGAGTTGAAGTCCCAAAGTCCCAGGACCAGCCCCCCCCCCCCCACACACACACACGCTCACAGAGTCAGAATGGGGGATGGGGAACGCAATTTGCGAAGACAAAGCCCAAGCAGAAATCATGTGGAAAGTTTCAGCGCTGCTTGCTATCTCCCACCTGGAGAACAATCCACCTTATATGCGTGCTAACTCTGTGTTGTGCCACCGAGGAGCATGCCACAAAACACGCCATTATGCAGACTGAAGGAGGCTTTTTCAGGACACACACCCTTCATTTTAAATGCCCGCTATTCTTCACTCTGCCGGCAGGGCTTTTATGAGAGGGTCTGATGCTATCTGCTGTTCTGAAGGGAACTGACATCCATGTATGAGCTCGGGAAATACTCCGTGGCCCATTAGGAAATGAAATGGCAGAAATTTCCTGGGTATGTTCAGTAATACTCCAGATGTGTCTTCCAACTCCTTCAGAACAAGAGCCACCACAGAGTCCAAACAAAAACAGGATCTCACCCCAAAAATGCTGTTTGTGGTCTTGAATCTCTCTGAGCCTCACCTCAGACAGAATTCAAACTTGTACCTAACAGATTCCCAGGATGTCCTAAGAAAGCACTTAGCGTCTCTCTCAATAAGCCATAGCACAGAACTTGAGCATGAAGAACACATGGCTTCGTGTTCTCTGGAGTCTGTTGTGGGCTGCAGGCTGGAATAAGTTCCCTAACTACCCCATGCACAGAACTGGTTTACTAGGGAAGTAGGAAACTAGCTGCAGACATGTAGCCTGCACACCAGAGCCTCTTCAGCTATAAGGTCTCACTCCACAGAGTCCTTTTGTGCTCTTTGCCACAGGATTCAGAATCATGGCAAAAGCATCCTACTGAGCGATGTGTTTTCTCAAGTAACTGGAACTCTATGTCCTTACTCCCCTTGCCTGTCTTCTTTCCACTTATATTCCATCTTTGTCTCTTTTAGTGTTCCATATATATATATATATATATATATATATATACACACACACATACATGACAGCCTAGTTTGAGCTTGGTTCTTCCACGTGACCTCTGTGTGAACATAAGGAAGTTGCTTAATTTCTTTTTGCTTTGATTTTCTTATCAGTAAAATGATGCAGAAACTACTTTGTAGGTTCTTCCAAAAAAAACAGAGCCCAGTGTGGCAGAAATGGAAAGCGAGAGTTATATAACTGGCTCTTAGATATAAGAGAAAGAGCAGCCAGGAAATCATAGTCTACTCCTCGCTGTTGGACTAAGAGATGACTGGGCACAATGAAGGAAACAGCATCCTACATAGCTTACTGGTTCAGAATATACACTGCATCTTGAAGGGAAGAATCCCAGCATACAAAGTATAGTCTCCCAGTGGGTGCCTAAGTAGATAATAGACCATTCTTTCCTAATCACTAGGGCCACCCATAAGGGGGTTAGAATACTATAACTAGTGCCAGTGTATTCTGTAGTGCAGCCTCTAAAACAAAGAATGTTTCTCTCTATTAGCTTGTCAAAGGGAATTGCCCTTAGGACTAGATCTGCCAATACTGTTCTCTTCATATGCAACTTATGTCATACTACTGTCCACAGTAAAATGAGTGATTGTAATGGCATCAGCTAACCTGTGTATCATATATCCAATACTCCTCTGGAAGGAACTTTTCCCCAGTGCTATTCAGGTGAATATATAACTCAAGCTGGCTGTGTTTCCCAGGGCTGTTTCTAGTAGCTATTCTGTATTGGTCAGATTCTGGAATAATTATTTGAAGATAGTTTAATATAGGAACTGTAAGAGCCAATGGCCCTTATAATAATGATGACTTGAGGATCATTAATTTGAGGCAGCCCTGGGCTACATAGTAAGATCCTATCTCATAAACACAAAAGAGGGAAACTAAATAAATAAGAGAAAATAAAAGAATCATTAACAAACGTCAATGTCAAGAGTCCAAAACCACAAAAGAGTAGTAGAACTATGGACCTTTTCTCATTCCTAAATTAAACAAGAGAAGAGAGCTATCCACTGCAATCCAAATGGAGAAACAAGTCAAATATGGTGGCTCACATCTGTATACACAACCACCTAAAAGGCAGAGGTAGAAAGATTCTGGTCCAAAAGCAAAAGCTGTAGATGCTACCTTAAAAACAAAGCAAAAAGTGCCTAAAGTATATTTCAAGGACCTAAGTTCAACTCTCAGTTCCATAAGAAGGTAGAAATCTATGTAGATATGGAATCATTGAGGGAAACTGATGAGGAAAGGATGTTTGGTTAGGGGATACAGTAAGCCAGAGGAGACCTTGCACAAAGGGAACTTGCCTTCTTCCCCTTCTATCTCCTTCTGGAGGGCAAAGGATCTGACTGCTATTATCTCTTGATATTGTCTATAGTCATGTCCTGGAAAGCAGGATGGAGGACATATCTGGAAGGACAAACAAAATCTATCAGGCATATTATCATTGCCACTTGATGATAAAAGACCACTGTCTATGCCCAACCCAAAACAACTTATGTTGGGCAGCTGAATTCACAACTGATCTCATGATCAAAATACTATTTCTATCAGAACCCAGTGCCAACCAAGAAGCTTCTTAAGTAGAAAAGAAGGGTAGAACTTGTTTCAAATTCTAGATATCACCAGGTACTGGTGGCTCATGCTTGTAATCCTAGCTACTCAGGAAGTTGCGATCTAAGGATCATGGTTCAAAGCCAGCCCAGGTAGGAAAATCCATGAGACTCTTATCTCTAACAAATTACTCAGAAATAAAAACAAAAATAGCACTGTGGCTCAAGCAGTAGAGCACTAGCCTTGAGCAAAAATAAGCTCAGAGACAGCCCCCAGGCTCTGAGTTCAAGCACCAGGACCAGCACCAAAAAAAAAATTGTAGCTGTCTTTCAGTGTGATTCTCTTACTGAGTCTTATTAAAGACTCCACACAGCATTCCTACAAGCTACTTGAGCATCAGAGCCAGCGGTGTCACAAGACCAAGCATTAGAGTCATCACTTGTGTTGATGGGTATGTGGTAAATAACACCAAGGCATAAAGCTAAAACATCAGGTATATTGCCACCCAAACCTAAATCTAAGGCCAGGCGACAACAGCTCACATCTTTAACCCTAGCTACTCAGGAAGCTGAGATCTGAGGATCATGGTTCAAAGTGAGACCAGGAAGAAAAGTCCCCATGTGACTCATCTCTAATTAACCACTTAAAGACTGGAAATGGAGTTATGGCTCAAAGTGGTAGAGCACTAGCCTTAGAGCTCAGGGATAGCGCCCAGGCCCTGAGTTCAAGGCCCATAACCAACAACAAAAAAAAAATCTCCCACCGAGTGCTAGTCTCCTTCTTACTAATAGGACTTGATGCACAGCAATTTTTCTTTAGCTTTGAAGGAGATAATCTCTTTATACTTCCAGAAAGTTCACTAGAACTTTCCCCTAGAAAGTTCACTAGTAGGGCATATTTCTCTCATCCTCTGTAATGGATGTACTTAGCAAGAGTAGTTAGGATATTCATTGTTACCTAGGCCCATCAGGGTCAGATTTTCAGAGTAGTGGATCACATAATATTCTATGAGACAATTATGGGATCAAGGTTTCTATAACTTTTCTCCAGCATATAGTAACTGTACAGGGGACGTCATCATGATATTTACATATATTTATATACTGTACTTGGAACAAGTTTGCTTCTATTATACTCCCTTAATCCCCTTTCCTCCTCCTTGCTTTTTCAAATAGTATTTAGTGGGTTCCAATATGCTATCTTCACATACACACACACACACACACACACACACACACATACACACACACAAATATTACATACTTCTATCCTGTCCTTTCCCCTCATGCTGATCCCTACCCCAACAATCTTCCTTTTACACCAAGTGGGGACTCAGTTGTGATGGCTGACATGCATTTGGGTAAAGGTTGATGTTGGTATAAAGGTAGATGTTGGTATAAAGGTAGATGTTGTGGCTATTCCTGTCATCTCTGGTCATCATATCTAGAATTATTTTACTCTCATTAAGTAAGAACTTAGTAAGTCAAACTGTACTTGTTTCTTATTCTATAACCAAAAACCCCACACTTAGTGACTTAAAAACCACATAAATCCATTATACTATATTTATGAAATTCTGAAATCTCAGAATGTATCCCAAAGGTCTAACATTAGGGCTATGCTCCTCTGCCATTCATATAAATTGACAGAATTTGACAATTATCCTCTAACTTCAAACGTTTCCTGTCTACTGGGGTCTTTAGGGCTCTGTGACAATAGGCCTGAGGAAAATAAAAAAGTAATGAGAAGAGTCTAGAGGTAAATGTTTTATCCTTTTATGTCATTTTATTTGAGGTTATTATAGACTATTCAAACAAGAAGTCAGATCATGATAATAATCCAGATTAATAGAATTCACCTGGGCATTGCAACTCCTAGTTTTTGGACTTCACAGTTTTCCAATCGATGGTTCATTTTTTTTTTCCAGTTGTGGAGCTTGAACTCAAGGCTTGGGCATGTCCCTGAGCTCTTTTGCTCAAGGCTGGTGCTCTACCACTTTGAGCCACAGTGCCACTTCTGGTTTTCTCATGGTTAACTAGAGATAAGAGTCTCACAGACATTTCTGCTGGCTTTGAACCACAATCCTCAGATCTCAGCCTCCTGAGTAACTAAGATTAAAGGCGTGAGCCACTGGCACCAGCAATGGCCCAATTTTTATAGCACTAGATTTTTTAAAAATCTGTTTGGGGTTATTGTTGTTGCTATTCTTTTATCTATAAAGTTTTTTGATACAAAATTTGCTGCTAAGGATTACAGATTTAGAGATAAGAGGTTCTTTACAACAGTCATAAAAGCTCTCCGGTTTTCTGACTACACTTTGGCCCCCAAAATGCCTTTCTTTTAAATTACTATTATTAAGTAGTCATACAAAGAGGTTACAGTTCCCTAAGTCAGGTTATAAGGCCAATGTCACCCCTTTCTTCTTTCTCTCCCATTTTCCCCTCTAATCCCTACCCTCAAGTTACACACAGTTCTTTTTTTTGGGGGGGGGGGGAGGTCTGGTCATGGGGCCTGAACTCTTGGCCTGGGCGCTGTCCCTCAGCTCTTCAGCTCAAAGCTAGCACTCTACCACTTGAGCCACAGATCCACTTCCGGCTTTTTTCTTTTTGCTTACGTGGTGCTGAGGAATCGAACCCAGGGCCTCTGGCATGCAAGGCAAGCGCTCTACCACTGAGCCACCTTCCCAGCCCCACAGTTCATTTTTTTACATAATGTACATTGAATATAATGACTACATTTCCTCTCCCTTCCTCGCTCCATTTCTGTACCCTCCACCTTTGTTCAACCCCCAAAACATGTGTTCCACTGCCTGGTATGTGTTTTGATAAACAGTATCAGTTGTTCAAAAACCCTTTTTCTTTTCTTTATTCTTTCATTTTCCTCCATCAAAGCTAGAAGCAGTGATCTCAACCCAAGGTCCTACAGCCCTCTACCCATCATCATACTCTACTGACACAGCCACTTGGTCTCAAAGCCTTGTTACAACAAGCAGCATTTCATTTTAAAGACAACTACATGCAGTAACTTAAGTCGCTATTTTTCCCTATATGCTATGATCTACCAATTTTTTTTCTCTAGTGGATAAAGTTATTACTACTTAACATCCAAACAATTTGGATCCCCATATTTGAAGATCTGTTTCTTAGTGTAAACCCTACTCTCTGTTCATGGGTCCTAGGTGTAATAACAGCTTTTACTTCTCTTCTGCCTTTGACGTCACATGTGAACGTCATTCACTGAAAAAAATCATCAAGAATTCCATTGTGAGGGATTCAAGAAATGTGTGAAAGCCTCTAGAAATGCACAGAAAAGAAAAAAAGGATGCTCTTTTTTTACTTTTTTATTGATTCATTTTTATTGTTATTGTAGAGTTGATATTCAGAGGGGTTACAGTTACATGAATTAGGTAGTGGGTGATGCGTACAATTCTTTTTGAAACATGTCTCTCTTTCTGTCGCTCTCTCCAGGTTTTTCCCTCCTGTCCCCACCCACAACACATCCAGTTCATTTTCTACGTGGTATCAGTGAGCTCTTCTGCTGCGTGTTCATCCTTCCTCCACCTCCTATGAGCCCTCTCATCCCCTCCCAAATACAAACCAGCAAAAAAGAAAACCAAAACTGCAACAATGGTAATTAAGAAATGTCTCTTGTTTCCTTTCCTTGGAGTTCATTTCATAAAATATTATTTTATATGATCGTCTGCACATAGCTACTGAGCCTCTGTCCACCACTCCTATGCATATCCTCCTTTGGCCTCAGTATGTGAATGACCAGACTCCTATATAATTTATCATGTCCCAATGTGTATGTATATTTGTGTGTATATACATTTGTTTTAATCATTCAGCATGTTTACATATAGATTTACAGACAAATTCTAATTACCACAAAGGAAAGAAACTATGCAACCTATGTTTCTTTGGCTCTGGCTTACTTCACTTAATATGGGATGCTAAGTTTTTGATGGACCATTTAGTACATAACATGAAGAACTAATTCAAGGAAATGATAATGAATTGGAGGACTAGGGATTAGTGGTGTCCAATCCAATGATATAATGTGAACAGCACTCCAAGTATCTGGAGTGAACAAGTGTCCTAGCAGCTAGTGCCCCCCTTGAAGGTCACCAGCTCCATTACATGCAACTGGCAGAATCCACATGTCTCAAGGGTAGGAAATAGGAAGCATACTTCATCTTCCTTTATTGTAGAATGAGTCATTTTCTTTTCTTAAAAGGATAAACCATGGATCCAAATGAAGTCATGTTAGCTCATATCATCTTTATGACTTTTGCATGGTCCTGGATGCACTTAAAATTGACCTGTTGTCAAGAATATTCCTCTTGTTCAAACAACATACCATGAAGTTAAAAAATTTTACACTCTCATCAAAGCAAATTGAAGTTACAATGAAATTTGAAGATATGAGCTTCCTAGTCTTCTACTAAAAGGCAGTCGTTTCTGGTTTCTCAGTTAACAAAATGACAAGAGTTCACATGCCTGCCTACTCAATATCATCTCTTTAGTCTTTTTCAAAATTTTAATTTTAGTATACCAGAATAAGAAGGAACAATATATAAAGAGGATAGAGGAAGGTTGAATAGCATGTACCAAAAGACAGAGATAAGAGGAATAAATATATAGCACAGCCGGATAAATATAGAGTATGAGAGTACAAGAGTTTAAAGCTGCCTAGCACATAAAAATAATATTTCAGGAAAAGTAAATGCTAATTGCTCTCATTTAACCATTATTCATTTTGTGTGTATTTATCACACTATAACCCCATATATACATACACAATTATGTTCCAATTAAAAATAGTAGCTGACTAGTCTATTGGATAAGAAACTGAGACAGTGCAAAATAATTATGAAAAAGTCAAATGTGATGATTCATACCTGTAATTCCAGTCATGCAGAAGGAGGATCGTAGTTCCAATCTGGTACCAGGCAAAAACACTAGACCCTATCTGGAAGGTAACTAAAGCATAAAGGGTTGAAGGCATGGTTCAAATGGTAGAGCACAGGCTTGACAAATCTGAGTAGGAGAAAGAAAAAGAGGTGGAAAAGAGTAGCAAGATGAAGAAGAATAACAATAATCAGGAAGAAAAGGAAGAAGCAGAGGACAGAAGAGCAGAAGAGGCCATTATGTCAGGATGAGACATCACTCAGAATGCCCAGCAATTGGACTTAGAAGCCGAAATAAGATATATTTGAAGGCATTCTCTCCCAGAATAAATGACAATCACTGACTTTGAACTGAATTTCAGAGATAAGAGCACTGGGGCTTAGATCTTCCCCATTAATGGTGTCTACGTATTCACAATACTGCACTCAGATTTGTAACATTAATGCTACTGGGTAAATCTTCATTTAAAAGTATCATGGAGAACAATGATGCTATCCAGTTTGCATTTCCAGTGATATTCATCTTTCTTTAACACTTCGTTATAACCTGGATCATCTGCCTCTCAGGAAATCTTTGTGATCCTTTTTCACCACAGAACATCTGGCAATGATTTTGGAGAACGTTTTTCCATTTGTTTAAATGCATTTGTAGAGGGCACTTCAATAAACAGGAAAAATGAGCTGCTTATTGAGACTAGTTCTGAATAACTGCATCAAACACACAAAAATGAAATACTGACCTACTTTAAATGCAGAGGTAAATTCAAACAGCAAATCCCAGCTGCTGAAATAACCACCTAAAACCTAATTATTTTGCTGTACACCTGCAAAGCAGATGGTTTTTGTTTTGTTTTTTTTTTAAAAAAAAAAAGGGGGGGGGAGTTCAGTGTTTGAACAGTCCTTGAAGTCTGGTGCATGAAAGTATGCAACAATGCCAACATGACCTAGAGTCTACTAACAAGGATCATATGTGAAATCAAATAATTCAGAGCCTAATCTTCATTACATGCTTACTTATGAGGAAAGACATTACAAAGTTTAAACAACTTAGCAAACCATCATTTATAGTGAGCTTTCAAAGAAAGATTTAAGTTACTTAACAGAAATAAGAAATTTTTTCACATTTCTACAAGGATAAGAAAACAGATTTTCCAAATTTTCCCCAGTAGGCCTGAATTCACCCATAGTAACTTTTCCCAGAACATAAAGAGTCCAATGAAAATTGCTGGGCACTGGTGGCTCATCCCTATAATCCTAACTGCTCATGAGGCTAAGACCTTAGGATCAAGTTTCAAGGCCAGTTCAGGCAGGAAAGACCATGAGACTCATCACCAATTAACTACCAAAATGCCAGAAGTGGAGCCTGTGGCTCAAGAAGTAGAGGTCTAGCCTTGCGTAAAAAGCTCAGAAACAGCAGCCTGGTCCTGAGTTCAAGCCCCAAGACCATCATAAAAGAAAAAGAGAGACCAATGAAAACTGACCTGACCCACAGCAATCTGGACAACACCACCTCTGTCTTTATGGGCCCCAAGGTCATATGGTAAGATAAATAACTTTCTCTTCCTTTGCTCTACTTACTTTGAATGAGATGGCAAATACTGTCTGATTTGGTCAATTTCCACATCTGTATTAGCAAAGTAAATTACTTTTTACCATAAGTGAATTACTTTTCCTGACTCTTACTTTCTACAATAAATATGGGACTGTAGATGTTTTCTAGAGAACTTTATCAGTTTACATTCCCACCAACAATGTGTGATGATTCTCTTTCTTCATACCCTCATCAACCGTTAACTTTTGATTTTTTTTTTGATAATCACCTTTCTAATGGATTGAATGTGATATCTTATTGTGATTTTATCTGGATTTCTCTAACACACACACACACACACACACACACACATTAGTTTAAAAGATTACTTTTAAGCCTTATCTTCTACCAGCTTTGGGGGAAAAAGTGTTGGATTCCTGGAAGCCCTAGAACATTGGAGACACAAAAAGGCCAGGAGACTCAGGAATACCACTGTACCACAGCATCCCAGAAGAAGGTGAAGTAGGCCCCCTACCTCCTCCTCTTGTCTGCATGTTTGCCCACACAGCATGTATCTGCTCTACACCTTGCATCAAAAAGATGACCCCAGGAACAATGAACAAAACCTTACACAAAGTGAAAGTTCTCCTCACCTAGCCCCTTACTCAAAAAGGGACTGGCTGGGTGGTGGACACACAGTAGGCCTAAAGAATTGATTTAAAGTAATTTTCCTTTTCTCTAAAACTGCTGTTTTACCTTCCTCTATACTGTCAGCAATAGTTACACGTTGAGTATTGATGAAGAAAAACTGCTACACTAAAAGAAAATACCTCTCTTGTCTCATTTCCTCCCAAACTTCTGTTCCATTTTTCTCCTTCACGTCACAGTTGATAATATTTCTGTCAATATACTGCTTAATACAGCTACAGTATAATATTTTTAAAGAATAAATCAGCCTATGGAGTAAGGCCATCCACAGCCTTATCTCAGACAATATTGTTCCCTGTCCTCCAAACTTTGACCATGCTGGAGGGCATACTGTGTCTGGGGCCCTCAATACGTGCTCCTACTCCATGCTCCTGCCCTTATTATTTTGCTCTACCTTCCCTCCTCAAATTCCTATGCCTACTCTTTTTTTTTTTTTTTTTTTGTCGGTCGTGGGGCTTGAACTCTGGGCCTGAGTGCTGTCCCTCAGCACTTCAGCTCAAGGCGAGCGCTCTACCACTTGAGCTACAGCGCCACTTCCGGTTTTCTGGTGGTTTATTGGAGATAGGAGTCTCACGGTCTTACGTGCCCAGGCTGGCTTTGAACCGCGATCCTCAGATCTCAGCCTCCTGAGTAGCTAGGATTACAGGCGTGAGCCACCAGCGCCTGGCCCTATGCCTACTCTTATTTAAAGTCTTACTTATCAGCCAATGTCTACCTCTCCAAACACCACCCCCCATCAAAGATCTGTCTCCTCTCCCAACCCATTTTAAGACCCTCCAGTAGAACTTTCTTAATCAGCTTTGTAGTTTCTTCTTAAATTTGTTTTTATTCACCTATATTAATTATATAAAGTAATGTGCTTCATTACCACATTTCTGTACATGTGTACATAGAGTATTCATAATGGGCCACACAGCCAGCATTTCTTACCCTGCTTCCTCTTTTTCCCTTCTATATCCCTTACATTCCCCCTTTTACTTTCATGTCATGCCCTTCCCACATAAATCCCACATACAAGAGAAAAGATGGTATATATATCCTTCTGTTTCTAGCTTATTCACTTAAAGTGATAATGTCCGGTTCCCCGGTGGCATCAATTTTTCTGCAAATGACATAATTTCACTCTTCTTCCTGACTGAATAAAACTTCATTATCCATTTATCTGTTCATAACTACCGAGATTGATTCCATCATTTGAATATTCTGAATGATGCTGAGAAGGCTTGAGTGTGCAGGTATCTCTATTCTATTCTGACTTTGATTCCAGAAATGGCACAACTGGATCAAATATTAGCTCTATTTTAGTATAATGTGAAACATTCATATTGATTTCCATAGTGGCAAAACTAATTTACATTTCCACCAACAGTGGATAGGGGTTTTTCCCCACTCTCCAACTCACCCTCCAACACCCAACCCTTACCAATATTTGTGGTTGCTTGGTTGTTTTCTAATAACCATCTTGGCTGGAGTAAGAAGGAATCTCAATTTCATTTTGATTTGTTTCCCTGATGGCTAAAGGTATTGAAATTTTCTTTGTGTATTTATCAGGCCACTTACACATCTTCTTTTGAGTCTTATGTGTTAAATTCATTTGCCTATATATTGACAAGATTATTTGTTCGTTTGGTGATCAATTTGTTGAGCTCTTTATATATTTTGGATATTATTTCCTTCTCAGAAGAATAACTGTTAACTATTTTCCCTTTACCTTTACTGGGGAACTTGTTTTTCTTTGTTGTGCAGAAGCTTTTAAATCTGATGCAATTCCATTTGACAATTCTTACTATTGCCATACAGATTTCTTCTTATGGTATAGGTTTAAACTTATAATTGACTACTTAACTATAAGTTTCAAAATATTCCTTAATGATCCTCTGGGTTTCAATAGTATCTACTTTAATATCTCCTTTTTCACCTCTAAGTTATTGATCTGTGTCCTTTGGGTATGTTTTGGCTGATGGTTTGTAAATCCTGTTTGTCTTTTCAAAGGACTCTTTGCTCCTTTGTATTGTTCTTTTTTAATCAATATCTTCCATTGATTTCAGCTGTAATTTTTATTATTTTTTTCCTTTCACTAATTTTGGTTTGGGCTTATTCTTGGTTTATCAAGACCTTGAAGCAGATCATGAGGTTATTATTTATTTTGTGACCATGTGTTTATTTTCTAGTTTTTCTTTCTTGATGTTGATGTCTAGTTTTATTCCATGGTGATCTGATAAGATACAAGAAATTATCTCAATTCTTTTTAGCTGTTAAGACTTGTTTTATGCCAGATCTTTAGAGACTTGTGAACATTTAAATAAGGCTATCTTTTTCCACTAATTCTTTTTTACTTTGGAACATATAGGCTTTATTTTTTTAAGGGGTGGGAAGAATGATAGATTGACTTCTTCAAATATAAATAAACATTAAATAATTTTAGAAAGACCTGCTTTATGGAACAGTGGCATCCTGGAATACTTATCTCCACAAAACATAGAGGGACAAGGACAGCACATCTGAGATGACAATGAACCACAACCACCTCACACACAGTCTCACTGTTCCCTCAGGGGCCAAAGAACAGCAGCAGAGATTCCTGTGAGGCCACATGTAACTCACAGAGGTGAAGACGTGAGCCAGCAACAGCATCTCCTCCACAGAAATTGGCACCATAGCCTCTCATGGAGCCCAAAGATTACTCTTTCCTTGAAGTCAGATACTCTGGCAAGAAAATCACACACACACACACACACACACACACACACCTATAGAGACAACCATGTGAGTGTCAGCCACTATCACTGCACAGACCCAGACTAAGCAACACCAGACCAGGCTTGCGCTCCTTAAACCAACAGCCAGCCAATTCTATCACACAGGAATGTGATTTCTCCTTCACTTCCACCCAGCTCACCCAACATACCTACGAGACCCACAAAAGGGAAAGGGAACTGGTGAGCCAGTGGCACACCTGAATATCCTACCATATCTTTTCTCAACTGAGAAAGGAAAAGGCCTATACCTGGCTGTGCTAGGGGAGTAAAGGAGATATTCGTGTCACTGGAGATGAGATCCATGCTCCATACTAGGCTGAGTAATTTAAAACCGAGTGACGGGAAAATGGGATAGGTACTCAGTGCTGCTTGAACATAAAGAAAACCTTTACCATGATGCTACAGAAGTGGGTAGGGTAAAGTCATGGTGTTCCATAGCCAGGGAAATATTTTTAATATGTCTTCTGTCATAGACTTGGAGGGGTTCGTGTTTGCTTCTGTCTTGTTGGCTCTAAAATTCTTCTTTTAATTTAAAAATATTTTATTTCAGAGCATTCTATAATGTTTAGAAAATTATCTACAAGTTATAGACACATATAAGGTTTTCCTAATCTCATATTACTAATATTGGCTAACACTGATAGTTGGTTAAAAAAAATTATTAGTATTAGTTGTTCTAGGGGTTTCCACTTTGACATATCCAGATACACGTTCAGTCTGCTGTGATCAGAATCACCCCTCCGTCATTCCCCCTCATCCTTTTCACAAACCAGACTCAACAAGCTTCATTGTATTTTCAAATACACTGATTTGATCATATTCACCCTCCTTCACCTTCCTTTCCCCTCCCTTTTCCCATTGCTACCTGTACCCCAGATGGAAGCTGGTTTACATTCCTGTCATTAATTAGTTTTTAGTATAGGCTAGCTAATTGTTCAGAGGGAGCTTACTGAGGTATTTCACACATGTGTATACACTTTACTCCTGCTTGCTTTCTCTTTCCTCATCCCCACCACCCCTTATTATTCAACTTTCAGTGGGTCTCATTTTTCTATCTTCATTCACAGATGAAATGTATTTCAATACTGTTCAGTTTCTAACATCCTCCCAACTAATCCCCTCAAATGACTGCACAATTATAAACAAGCAATTAAAAATTAAAATTGAGCTGGACACCAGTTTCTCACATCTGTAATCCTAGCTACTCAGGAAGCTAAGAGCTGAGGATTTAAGTTCAAAGCCATTTTGAACAGACAAACATATGGAACTCTAATCTGGTTAACCAGCTGCAAATCGGAAGTGGCGGTATGACTCAGGTAGTAGAGTACCAGCCTTGATGAAAAACACAAGTGAGAACACAAGGCCCTGAGTACAACCCCCCAGGATTGGTGTGCATATGCACACATGTGCATACACACACACGTTAAAATTAAAATAGAGCATCTTATCTTAATGTGTAAGAAGTCTGATTGTAGCCCATAGAAAAATGAATGTCTTTTCCACTTAAAAGGGGGCAATGCAGTTGTTGATATGTACTTAAAATTTTGTCTGAATTGTCTTGGCAGCTAAGAAAGAGTGAAAAATTCAGGAGTCCATTTCCTAACTTCATCAGTGGAATGATGACAGGACATTGTTCAATAAAACATTGGAAGAATAATCTGAGAAAGTGTGGAAGAAATGTTTGGCATACCACTGGCCACACAGGAGATGTTTTAAGGATGTTATCTAATATACTGTAGAAAAAAAAGTGACAAGTGGCATTTCTCAAGGAAGACATTGTTAATGCTAGCAGCAAATTCTAAGAAAAACTTCCTACATAAATCATTGTATTAGGGACTTAAACAAAAGCCATATAATTAAACTTGGCTGCAGTAGTTGGAATTACAAAGCTAATTTTTCTTTCAGTCATGTTCGTTATTTCATTGTTAGACAGAGTAATTTCACATAATAAATATCTGTATTTAGTTGGAAAAAAAAGACTTATGGCCTAAACTGTGATCTACCTGGGAGAAAGTTCCTTAAGCTGCTAAGAAGAATGTGTATTCCATAGGTGTTGGATAAGATATTCTATAGATGTCTATTAAGTCCATTTGATAAATGGCATAATCTAACCCTAAATTTTATTTGATAGTTATTTTTTTTTTGTCAGTCATGGGCCTGAACTCTGGGCCTGGGCGCTATCCCTCAGCTCTTCAGCTCAAGGCTAGCGCTCGACCATTTGAGCTACAGCACCACTTCCGGCTTTTTCTGCTTATGTGGTGCTGAGGAATTGAACCCAGGGCTTCATGCATGGGAGGCAAGCACTCTACCACTGAGCCACCTTCCCAGCCCCATATTTGATAGTATTTTTGTCTAGATGATCTAGGTACTGATGAGAGTGGAGTAGTGAAATTCCCTACTGTTTTATTTGGACTCTTAAGTCCAGCATTTTTGTTGTATGAAATTGGGTATATATATCCATACATACATATAATTACTGATGAAGTGTTCTATGTATTAGATGTAATGACTTTCTTTACCTCTTCTCATTTTAGATTGAAGTCTACTTTGCTAGATATGATTACACCTACTTCTCTTTGCTTTTGGATTTCATTTGCTTGGAATATCATTTTCTATTGTTCACTTTCCGTTTGTGTGTGCCTTTACCAGCGAGGTGTAGTCCTTGCAAATAACAGAATTGAATCATGTTGTTTAATGTGATCAGCTAGTTTGTGTCTTCATTACAGAGTGAAGACCACTTACATTTAGTGTTCTTTTAATATATTTATTGTTTTCATAAAGGTGATGCACAGAGTTACAGTTTCATAAGTCAGGTAGTAAGTACATTTCTTTTTGGACAGTGCTATCCTTTCCTTTGCTCTCTCCCAGTTTTTCCCTCCCATCCCCACCTACAAGTTGTACAGTTCATTTTTACCATAGGATCTAGTTAGTACCACTACTGCATTTATTCACCCTTTGTCCCTTTGTGCTTCCTTACCATTCCAGATAAACAAGACAAAAAGAAAAGAAAACAACAACAACAAAGAAAAAAAATCTCTTGTTTCCATTTAGAGTTCTTATTGAGAGGTATTTTCTGATTTATGTTGGTTTATTCCCTTGGCTGATCTGAGTGTTCTTTGTTCTTTTCTGTCTCACTTACTCATCTTAGAAGTTTGCTGGAACTACTGTATTGAGAATTTTTTGTTCTCTCCTGCTCATTTGTTCATCTATTCTTTTTTTTTTTTTTTGCCAGTCATGGGGCCTGAACTTTGGGTCTGGGCGCTGTCCCTCAGCTCTTCAGCTCAAGGCTAGCGCTCTACCACTTGAGCCACAGCGCCACTTCCGGCTTTTTTCTTTTTGTTTATGTGGTGCCGAGGAATTGAACCCAGGGCCTCAGGCATGCAAGGCAAGCACTCTACCACTGAGCCACCTTCCCAGCCCATCATTGCAGAGGTTTTCTATGCCTTTAGTTTGTATATCAGGTTTTTCTATGCCATAGACTCCTAGGTTTGTCTTCTAATTGTCCTAGTTTTTTAAAATTGTGGCTTTCTTTTTTTATTGCTGTCTGTGGTTTTTAAATATAGGTGATCTCTGTAACCCCTCTGTACTTCACCTTGACAATAAAATTAAAATAAAAATAAACAAATATAGGTGATTTGATGAGCCTGGATAGGTAGGTAGTTTATATAAAGGCAAGCATTTATTGAACCCTAACACATCAGGTACTCAGTATTTTATAGCCAAGATGGAGAAAACAATCAAGTCAAAGGCAAACACTGATAATATACTGGCAATGTTGGGTGGGAGTAGAAGCAGGGTACTTCTGCTCTAGCTTTATATCCAGTCACAGGAGATAGACTATGACTACAAGTCAACAAACTTAAACTAAATGACATTTGAAAGATTGTCATAACTTTTCAGCTCTTCCAAAGGCCATCATTTTTATTCATGACATCATTTTTCTAGCCTCCTCTTTTCAAAGTCTGAGATAACTTTTTTCTTCTCCAAGTTTAAAGGGCTTCAGGCACTGGGTAAAACATTATGCCAAGCATCTTGGATGTTGTTAGGACCAGGAACAGATAGGGCCTGAAGCTGCTTTTCAGAGTAGATATGAGCAGCCTAAAATTTTCCTTGGAAGGAGGTCACTGGACCAGCCCATCTATCTGAGCAAAAGCCCAGAGAACTTTCTCACTGGTTCACAAGGCCTGTTTATTGAACTCTTCAACACTCTCCAAGTTTTCTCCCATCCTGAATGCACAGGCAGTGTGAGTGAATACAAGTTTATATGCCTGGCTGATTTCAATCTCTTGTCATATCCTGATGCTTTATGATGTGTTGAGATGACTCCTGGCAAAAAGATTCTCCATAAATGCCTTTTATTATTTTCTTGTTTGTGATGTATTAGAGCAGAGGATGTGTGTAACCTGATCAATCTAGTAAAAATTTTAATCTCTTCTAGTTTTATGGCCTTCCAGGAAAAATTCCATTTAGGGCAAAAGTAGACTTTCAGAACTAATTATCAAACATCCTACCAACATATTATCAAAAATACATGGTTCCCTCATAGTTTTTGTTTAGAGAGTGGCATGTATGAGTGACTGAGAAGCAGAGGCTCATGCAGCAAAGAGTCCCAGAGAGTTTCTATCTGTATGTAAGAGGAATGAGGGGAAAGTAGTAGGAGTTATTCATAGCACTGTTCACTAAGAATTGAATACACTATTAGGATAAGGGTGAAGACTATGGGATTTAGAATTGACACACCTGCATATCAATTCTAATTGATAAGTAGGATATGATAATTAGGAAATGCATGACCTTGGCAAGTTATTAACTCAATTTTCTCAATTGTAAAATGGAAATAATACCATCAGCTTCATACACTCTTCTGAAAATTAAGTGTAGATAGATGATTGATTGATAGATAATATATAGATACACAAATACACAAATGACTTAGGTAACAGATACATAAATACATAGATAACAGAAAATAGATAGATAATAAATAAATAAGAGATAAATTGCCATAGTGGTATACATTAACTATAGAGTTAATATTAACTATTACTTTTATTTTTTATACCATGTCTCTCCATCTCAGATCTTCCATTCCCATTTTCTGCCAAGTTTTCACAAGCCTGTGTTTACTGTGGAGAATAACTTGTGTTCTGAACTTACTAGTAAAGAAAACATAATTGTTATAAACAGAATTGGAATAAAGTCCTCAAATTAATCACCATTTATATAATTTCTCCCATGATCTAGCCATCCTACACTAGTCAGGTCTACTTTGTCAAAAGGTGTACTGGTAATAGGTGTGGGCTGTGTGTTCAGTCATCTGCTTTGTAGATGAAACCATAAATCCCATGCCTTTGAGAGCATTGTCTATCCACTTGGCCATCCAACAGGCTAATTCCCTGATCAAAAGTTAAGGTCAGTCACATTGTTCTCTCTCCACTCTCCAGCATCTGTACTTTGTCTTTGATCAAATATTTGATGAACTATTGCCCAACAGAAGCTGCCCAGCTATTAGGGAATTTCTCTTGGAACACTAATTGAGACCAGGCTACAAATCTGTTTTCAGGGAAGAGACAACTATCCTCATGGTAAAGGCTCTTCTAGAATGTGTCAAAGGTACCACAACATCAAATGGCTCATAAGCTTAAAAGCCTAACACCATAAAGACAGGAGTATCAACAAAGTCATTCAGTGCTGGACAAGGTAAAAACCCAAGAAAAAGTGAGATAATCTGAAGGTCATGTCCTGAGGCCTCCTCCAAGGGTCCATGCCAGAAAAGAGAGCTACAGATAGTCTGTCACCTTGCAATACTGATCTTTCTTTTTCCTCTCACCCTGGATACACAAGCAGTATAAATGACTTATTTAAAATCCAAATCTTAAACCCAACACTGATCTTCATTGTTAACTCTGAATCTACCAGGTTTGTTTGGTTTGGTTTGGTTGTTATTTGGGGGTAGGGGTTGTTGTTGTTGTTTTTCTGGTCCTGGGGCTTGAATTCAGGGCCTGATTGTTATCCTTGAGGTTTTTGTGCTCAAGGCTAGTGCTCTACCATTTGAAACACACTGGCACAGTTGTGTTATAAGAGGTTCCCTACCCGACATTCTTCACATCAGAAAAGAAGGAATGGGCCAGGTGCCAGTGGCTCATGCCTGTAATCCTAGCTACTCAAGAGGCTAAGATCTGAGGATCACAGTTTAAATCCAGCCCAAGAAGAAAAGTCTATGAGACTCTTTACCACACAAAAAAATCTGGAAGTGAAACTTTGGCTCAAGTGGTAAAAGGCAAAAGAAGCTCAGGGATCGTGCCCAGGCCCTGAGTTCAACCGTAAGACAAGAAAGAAAGGAAGAAAGAAAGCAAGCAAGCAAGAAAGCAAGGAAGGAAGGAAAGAGAAAGAGAGAGGAAGGAAGGAAGGAAGGAAGAAAGAAAGAAAGAGAGAGAAAGAGAGAGAGAAAAAGAAAGGAAGAAAGAAAGAAAGAAAGAAAGAAAGAAAGAAAGAAAAGGCATACAGGCAGGCAGGCAGGCAGGAAGGAAGGAAGGAAGGAAAGAAGGAAGGAAGGAAGGAAACAAGCAAGGAAGGAAGCAAGGAAGGAAGGAAGGAAGGCGGGAGGGATCAGGTACAGTTACACCTGCCTGTAATCGCAGCTAGGTGGGCAACAAAGGTAAAAGGATCATGGTCTGAGATCAGCCAAAAGGCATAGGACCCTCTCTGAAAAGTAAACTAAATCAAAAAGGGCTAGGGGTGCACTTAACAAGAACAAGATCCTGACTTCAAACTCCAACATTGCCAAAATACTAATTTTAATGAGACTATGTTATCCAGCATCAGACAGACCTACTTACCCTTCACTCTTTCCCTCAGTTGCCTTTCCAGCTTAGTCTACTGTCAGTCCAGTCTTTTCCACTGTCTTTAAACCCTCAAGTAGAAAACCACATTACACTCCTCCAAATCCTTTCTCTAAATCCTCAAATGGCCTAATCTCCTGTTAGGAGGTTTTCTTAAGTTTGTGTTTATTTTTCCAGCACTAGGGGTTGAACTTAGTACTGAGGTTTCAATTATCACTTGACCCTTGCCCTCCGCACTTCTTTTGTTTTGTTTTGGTTTAGTGATTATTTTTCAGTAAGGTATTGCGTTTTTGTCTGGGGCTAATCTTGGATTGTGATCTTACCTGTGCCTCCTGTGTAGCTTAGATCATAGTCATGTGTGTCACCAGACCCTCTACATGGACTGATACAGGCTGATCTTGAACTGAATCTTGGGATCCTCCTAATCATCCCCTTTCCAGTAGCTGGAATTATAGTCCTGAACCATCATGCCTGGCTCTGTTGTGGGGAAAGGTTGTGGTGCCTGAATTTTACACAATTTAATGATAGAGATCTTTAAGGACAGAAATACAAAATTACGAATATAAACTTACAAGAAATAAGAACAAAGTTGGGGCCAGGCGCCAGTGGCTCACGCCTGTAATCTTACCTACTCAGTAGGCTCAGATCTGAGGATTGAGGTTCAAAGCCAGCCCAGGCAGGAAAGTCTGTGAGACTCTTATTTCCAATCAGAAAACCGGAAGTGGCGCTGTGACTCAAATGGTAGAGAGTTAGCCTTGAGCTGAAGAGTTCAGGGACAGCGCCCAGGCCCAGAGTTCAAGCCCCATGACAGACAAAAAAA
>NW_012267236.1:4286142-4294491 GCF_000151885.1 Dipodomys ordii | reverse complement strand
AAAAAAAAAAAAAAAAAAAAGTTGGGCCCTGGTGGCTCATGCCTGTAATCCTATCTACTTGGGAGGCTGAGATGTGAGGATCACTGTTCAAAGCCAGCCTAGGCAGGTGAATCTATGACACTCTCATCCCCAATTAACCACCCAAAATCCAGAAATGGAGCTTGGCTCAAGTGGTAGAGCACGAGGCTTGAGTACAAAAGCTCAGGGACAGCACCCAGGTCCTGAGTTCAAGCGTCAGTACTGGTGCACACACACATTAAAAAAAAAATTGTCTTCTGCTACACACTTCAAATGCCAGGCACGTAGAAAACATACATATTGTTCAAGGCCTGAACATCAGGCTTTCCATTTCTCTAGCCATCTGGTCAAATATGACCCTAAATAACCTAAGCCAGACCAGTGAAACTCCATTCTGAGCTTTGGGTTTGTTTTTAGTTACTGAAAATGCCTTATGTTTATTTACATTTGTATTGGAGTCTTCATTTTACCTCTTGAAAATTTATCTATTTGAAGATCTTCCACCAAAATGTCTGATAAATTCGCCTGCTAGTTGAAAGCAAGTTACATTGCTAGGAGAGTATACCTGATGAATAGGCAGGTACTTTCTTAGCTCCTAGAGATGGATGCCAAGAGACAGGACAACTGTAACTTTGCAGGTTCTCCATTTCTCTAGCTTACTTGAGTGTGCTTCCTCTGTGGGTACATGTGTGTGTATACACGCATGCACATGTGTGGGCACATGTGATTATGCTTACAAAAGCATAGTATATGCACACACTTCCTTTATGGTTGACAAATTACTTCACACTGGTGTCAACAAAGGTTAGGAATTTGGTTTCACAATATGACTGTTCAATGATCCAAGACTAGACCTATATATTATGAACACACACTCTTCCCTGAAGTATGAAGAAGACTAAGAATAGGATTCATCTTTCTTGTTGCTTCTCTAATTTCATATTTTGAGTTTAAACCAATCAAGAATTTCACATCATTGTGATCAGGAACAGCTTCACTAATAGCAAGTCTAACATGCTTTGGTATTTCTGTACCAACTCTTGACCTGTGATTGAGAACATAAAATTGAAGTCTTAAGCTTTCTGTATGTTTGTAATCTATATGTCATAATCCACAAAATGTGGAACTTCTCTTTGTAACTTGATACTGTTTCCCAGTGGTGTTCCTAAATTAGATTATGAAGCCTCTTAAATTAAAGGGGCTCAGCTCTGATTAACTTACATGAGCTAAATAAGTATACAGACAATAGTATGCATATAAAAAGTACACATACAATATTCCTAAAATTCACAGAAAATAATAAAATTGGAAATTGAATTATAAATACTTTAAATACATTTTTCTCAAATAAAGTTACTCTTTCTTTTCTATTCCAAATACTGGGGCTTACACTTGGGACCAAGCACTGTCAGTAGGTGTTGTTGCCCACAGCTGGTGCATTTCCACTTGAGCCATGCCTCCAGTTCAACTCTTTTTGCTGATTAATTGAAGATGGAGTCTCATAGACTTTTCTACATGAGCTGCTGTCAAACCTAGATCCTGTAGGACTCACAGTTAAGTAGCTGTGATTACAAGTCTGAGCTACCACACTCAAATATGTTTATTGATCAAGCAAGTTATTATAATAACTTCTATATAATATTCAAGATAATAAATATAAATTAAGCTGGGTCCTGTTGGCTCACATCTATAACCCTAGCTACACAGGAGGCTGAGATTTGACGATTGGAGTTCAAAGCCAGCCCAGGCAGGAAAGTTCATAAGACTGCTATCTCCAACTAACCAACAAAAGCCGGAAGTGGGCAATTCCATGAATTAAAATCCCAGGACCAGAAAAAATATATATATGTATATATAAAATATATATTTCACAGTATTATGTATTATATATATATTATAGTATATATACATGTATATGTGTACCTATCCATATATATAGTATATATAGCTTATGTCATATATACACATATATGTGTACATGTATGTTATATATTATATGTGTATATTATATACATGTACCATACATTACATGTGTGTATATACATATCTATATAAATCTCCAACCAGCTAAATTTAATCATTCTAATTTTGCTCCAGTGGTATATTTTCTAATAAATTTTAAATTGGTTTAAAATTAATATTCAAGGTATTTAGTCAAATTAAAGTCTTAGACTAGGCTAAGAATGTGTTTTTAGGGAGAGCACTCACCTTCAAGGCACAAGGCCCTGGGTTTGCTCCCAGCACTGAAGGAAAATTAAAGCCTCTTTTGCTGGACATTGTGTCACATGCATTTAATCCCAGCACCTGAGAGAGCAGGATCATTAAAGAGTAACCTGTTTCAGACGAGCCTGTACTAACTAGACAGTCCCCTGCCATAAGTGAATAAACAAACGATTCAATATTAATGTAAGAGAATGCAGAGAAAATAATTGCACACTTAGATAATTTCTAAGACAGAATGGTCATATACTGATGACTAAGTATCCTTTTATACTTTTATTTTTAATACTTTTATCTTTTATTTTTATTAGCTATAAGAACACGTATAAGAAGGTATAAAAATGTGTCTTTGCCATTTGGAGGAGGGTGGGAAGGGATTTGTGTGGTAGAGATGTCTGTACTATGAGCTTTATTGCTCTGTTAAAACATTTGCATCATGGCCAGTTTCCCTGGTCTGCTCCTCACTCCCATTTTTCTAAGTAAATCTCACAGGCCACCTGCTGTGGTTTGGATGTGGCACTTTGAGTGTGGTTCCCAAAGCTTCCTATGAAGAAGTATCATCGATGCAGTGATGTTGGGAGGTGGTGGAACCTTTAACAGATGAGACTAGGTGAAGGGGGATTAGCTCCCCTCCAAGCACAGAACCCAAGTTTGTTCTTGTGAGATCAAGTTCTTAGAAAAAGAGCCTCCCTGGCCCTGCCATTTCTAGATTGTATCCTGTCTCACGACATGGCTTCTTCTGCAGTATGGCCTCCCACTGCTGTGAATCCCTGCACCTTGAGCAAAGGCAGCTGCCCAATCTTGAACTATCAACCTCCCAAATGCATCTCTTTGTTTATAAAGTATCTAGCCTTGGGCACTTTGTTACAGCAAAACAACACCGACATGGGCCCTCCCAGATCCAGAATTCGTAAACTCTTACTGTCTCCTTACTTTCTATGGCAATGTAGTTATTTGCATAGGCATATAGAATTTTTCCTTGGTTTTACCAAAATACACTGAGCAAATCTATTATGAAACCAAACCTTTGCCTCAAGGCTTCAATGCCATATTTGAAAATAATGATTATTTAATCCAGTAATGCAAACCATTAAAAAAAAAAAAAAGAACTTTACTTATGAAGGTAGTGCTTACCAAACCTTTTCAAGAAAACTGGCTGTTCTCAGCGTCAAGATCTCTTCCAGGAGCTTGAGGCTATTTGGGGACCTTGAGTAGGAAGAATTCCCACAAATTTATAGACACTTCAGATTGTGTCTGGTAAAGTTTACAGCGAGTTTGGTTCCCCAACCTCAAGATCAAAGATAAACAAAGCTTTTAAAAGTCCAATCTGAAATTCCTTTTATTCTAATTTTGTAAATCTTTAATACTATATGGCTTTTGATTGGGCAAAGCAAATTTAAGGAGATCTGTACTGTAAATTCACACTCTTGCTAGTCTTTCACCAATGAGGTAGGCTTAATTACATTAATCTCTTTACATTATTATAATCACAACATGGGTGGTAGGAGAAGACTGTCAGAAAAACAACAGGAATGCTTGGAAATGAACCAAAAATCAAAGAAGAAAAATTAAAATACAGTGGTTTCATCCTAGCTATTTTGCCCCTTTCACCAATTTGGGTTATATAGCCCTTCATGTAATCAAGTCATTTTATATGTAGATTAAAGAAACCTTGGGGCAAACTTGGTCCATGGCTGTATAAACTCTGTCTAGTGGAAAAAAATCATCTTTCAAATTTTAGAATTTTTTTTCTGGCTATTCTTCATGTCTTGTTTTCCATCTAACCATTAGAATTAGTTTGTCTGGTTTTAAAAAGCCCTTTTGGCATTTCCATTGACATTACATTAAATTTATAGACTAATTTACAAAATTTATATCTTTGTGAAATTGAGTCTTTTATGTCCGAGAACAAAGTATGCCTTTTCACTTCTCCAAGTTTTCATTTGTATCTCTCAATAGTATTTAACTTTTTTTTTCTTTTTATGAGGCTTCTACATTTCTTGCTAAGTTTATTTCAGAGTATTTTATTGTATTTACTGCTGCTGGAAAATTGGACCTTTTCCTTCAGACCCAGAGGTATAACTCATAATTGATTTCGGCCAAGCTAGATGGTCCCATTTCTCATTCTAACCCATTCCTTTCTGTTCAACAAAAGAAAGGAGAAAAGTTTTCCTCATTGATTTACAACTAAGCACATACGAATTTTTAATTTTTTTAATAGCTTTTTTGTTTTTACTTGTAACTTGCAGCTGGAAATAAGAGACGCTTTTAGGATTTTTTTTTTTTTTTTGCCAGTCCTGAGGCTTGAACTCAGGGCCTGGGCACTGTCTCTGAGCTTCTTTTTGCTCAGAGCTAGCATTCTACCACTTAAGTCACAGCACTACTTTGGCTTTTTCTGCTTATGTGGTAGTGAGGAATCACACACAGGGCTTCAGGCATGCTAAGCAAGCACTGTACCACTGGGCCACCTGCCCAGCCCAGGATTTAACTATTGAGTATCGATCATTTTGGGGCAAGTGTGGCAGAGGCCCTCATTTGGGTCCCTGGGAGGGTTTATTATACAGAATGGTTTCCTAGGTAGGTTGCTGAAGACTGTGGAACAGAGGATAATTTTTTAATATAGGCTGGCCATTTTCCGTTTCATTGGTCACTGCCAATTTGTAAGTTCAGTTTCTCCCTCTACAGCTGTCATGGTGGCTCAAACAATATGCTTTGCTTAGCAGCTTCAAATTGCCCTTCCTACAACTCTCCTTACCCAGATTCTTTTTCCAGGACTCCTAAACCCTCCCCACACAATAAAATCATCAATGTCTTACACACAGAATGATCTCCTGGATTCTACTCCAACAACATTTGATTATATGGTGCCCATAAAAAATTGATTTTAAATAACTGAGGTTTTATTTTTTCCTTTTTCAAAGTTATATTTAAGGTTTGGAAAATTGCATACTTGGAGCTACCGTTTTGGATATCTCAGATATACCGTGTATTTGTGTGTGTGTGTGTGTGTGTGTGCGCGAGTGTATGTGTGTGCGAGTGTGTGTGTGTGCGAGTGTGTGTGTGTGCGAGTGTGTGTGTGTTTGTGTGTGAGAGTATTTATGTGAGTGTGTGTATTTGTGTGCAAGTGTGTGTGAGTGTGTGTGTGCGTGTGAGTGTGTGTGCAAGTGTGTGTGTGCATGTGTGTGTGAGTGTGTGTGTATGTGTGCGAGTGTGTGTGTGTGCTTGGATGGGGTCCCTGCGCTTTTATGCTCAAGGTTAATGCTCTATCACTTTCCATAGCTCCATTTTAAGAATGTTTGGTGGTTAACTGGAGATAAGAGTCTCACAGACTTTCCTGCCTAGACTGGCTTTGAACCTCTATCCTCAGATCTCAGTCTCCAGAGTACCATGAGCCTCCAGTGCCCAGAAATGTATGGATTGTAGGGCTTGGTTCAGTAACTTAATCTTTGTCAACTGTGACCACTTGATAATCTTTACCCCAGAGTATAGTTGAGATGAAAAGCACTTAGGCAAGGAAACTAGGTAGGACAGTGTCTAGTAAATGGTAAGAATCAAAATGTTAGCAACACTCATCACATTACTTATCATTGAATAGAAGTTAGAATATCAAAGTAAACAGTAATGCAGAAAATTATGTAATGATTAATCCCCACTGATCCATGTTAAAGAACTAATGTACCTAATAAGAATAAATACATACATTGGAAGAAAGAGACAGAGGAGGGAAGGAAGGAGGATAGAGAAGAAAGAAAACAGACAGATGATTTCAAGGCTACAACTAGAAATTGTGAAGTGATTACTTTTGTCATTTTATATTATTTTATTTTATTTTACACACAAGCAAATGTAAAAATGTTTACTCAGTTGTCTTGGTTGCTAGCTAGTGGGGACTTAAATTACATTAGCAAACAAATGTATCCAGAAGAGTGTAGTACCTGTGAAATTAAAACCAATTCCTCTTATGGAAAATCAAATTTTTGTGTGCCAGTCAGGAGGCTCAAACTCAGCACCTGGGCCCTATCCCTGAGCCTTTGTGCTCAAAGCTAGCACTCTTCCATTTGACCCAAAGCTCTGTTTCCAAGTTTTGGTGGTATATTGGAGATACAAGTTTCACAGACTTTTCTTACCTGTGCTGGCTTCAAACTGCAATCCTAGGTCTTAACCTCCTGCGTAGCTAGGATGACACATGTGAGCCACCAGTACCTGGTTTGGAAAGCCATTTTTATATATTGCCTCCTCTGCTTCAGTAAATAAGACAAAGACAGGGTAATGGGATATTTGATCTTGCAGTGGTTGTAGGTTCTCAAGCTATACTTCAGTTCTCATTATAAAACAGGCAATAGTGGCCCACTTCTTTCTGGTGCACTGGGGCAGGGGATAAACATTGTTGGAACACTATTAAATACTGGTAAAGCTGCTAATGATAAGCTTTTCTTGTAAGCACCCTTTGGAAAGTTTACTTTTCCTTTAAGGGTACTGAGATGTTGGGAGCTGGGGACACACTTCTGTAATTGACAGCTGCTAGATCCTTCCCTGAGTGCGCAAAGGATTCCCACATGGGCAGCAGGAATGTCCTCATGTCAGCACCCAAAGTGATTCCAGCTCCAGATGGCAAGTACCTTGTAATAACTGTTGCCACTACAAGCCTCTAGTGAACTGATCCTGCAGTCATTTCTACCAGACCAACGTGGGAGAACACTTCCTTCTTCTGATTGCCCAGCAGATCTATCACATGACCTGTGCAGGAACTGTGCATGACTATCCTTCCTCACACCCTTTTGTCCCCCGATACTACCAGGCTGCTCAATTCATTAGTAAGCAACTCTTTGAACAGCCAGCCCCCTGTGCTGCCCTCTAGTGTTGCAACAGCAGATCTAATAATGAGGGCCTTGAGTGGGTCTATCTTGCCTACCTTTGATTCTCATCATCAGAATAGCTGAGCGAATGACACAAAGGAGAGGAGGGGCAGTGGCAGGCAGCAACAGCAGCAAGACAACAGGAGCAGCAGGGGATCTGAAAAGCAGTCCCACGATGACCAGAGGGACCATCAGTGGAAGTGGCCAGGTCAATAGTGGCTCATGTGGGCTAAGACAGCAGAGACAAGCACAGTGGCCAGCACTCTCCTCGCCAAACCAGCCAGAGAACTGACTTCAGTCCCCACGGCATGGAGGCTGTCATCAGGACAACTTTGCCGTTTTTACTGGAGCCTGCAGCATCAGAGGTAGCCACTGAGCAAAGTGGCTAGTACCAGCCCAGAAATAAAACTGACATCAGTGGCCAGAGTGGTCTCCCACAGCCGTGGGAACATCAGTGTGCAACAGAGACAGGGGTAGTGGCTGTGAGAGTAAAACTGACATCTGCCAGGGCCTATTGAAGCCCATGGCAGGCGGATCAAAAGTACCATCAGCTAATCAGGATCAGGGTGGCAAGACACACCCTGCTACATGTCCCGCCTGAGGAACAAAAGAGCTTCCGTGCTCCCACCTAGGTTGGACCCCAAGGTACAAGAGAGCAATCAATTGCCTGAAGCCTCCATCTCCACAGCCACAGCTTGGAGGACCAACCTTGGAGGCCCAAGAAGTACAACACTGGAGGGCACATCTGTCACTGCAGCTTAAAAATTCCCACCAATGGCCTGGAATAGGAGGAAAGCGGCTCCTCACCTACCCATGACTTCTATCTAGATAGAACACAAGTGTTCCAGCCAGCTAGTGTGTGACAACCACGCAGTCCTGTTGTTGGTATTTGTGAGACAGCAACAAGTTGATAGAACCTCTAATGGATTTGAAATGCTATCAGGATTTTACCTCTTTACCATTTAAAATAAATATAGTTTAGATCAGTTTTGTATTGTGGATTTTCCTTCATCTAAACTGAGGGGAATTTTGTTTGCTCTTTTCCAAGTAAGTTAAATCTCTCTCCTTCTCCCTCTCCCTCTCCACTCCCTCCCCTCCCCTCTCTCCCTCTCTCTCCTTATCTCAATCAGTAAGCCAGGCATGGTAGCATGTGCTGGTGGTCTTCACTAAATTGGAGGCCATAGGTAAGAGAAGCATAGTCTGAAGATTCTACCTGAAAATTAACTAGGGCTAGAGGTGGGGCTTTTTTTTTTTT
>NW_012267236.1:4275648-4281037 GCF_000151885.1 Dipodomys ordii | reverse complement strand
CATTTATAAGATTATTTCTTTGTTGCTTTGTATGTCCCTCCCCCACAGTATAACCCCTGCTTTCACTGTATTTGATGTCAGTATAATTTGTGGAGGGGAAGGGGAAAAACAAGTCGCTTAAATAAGAATACAGGTGAACCCGTTGCAATAATGAGAAGTACAAGTTGTCATGTCGAAAACGAACTTTACAACTTGGGGGGGGGGCGGGTTAGGTGTGGGTTCGGGGTTGGGGGTGGCAGGGAGGCTGGGAAGGGATGGGAAGGGTAACAAAGGAGGAGGCTACAATGCTTGATAAAAAATGTACTCACTATCTTGCCCATGTAATTGTAACCCCTCTGTACAGTATTTTTCACAATAAAAAATTAAAAAATAAAAATAAAATAACTGCTGACTGGGCATCAGTGGCAATACCTCATGCTGAGATCTGAGGATAATAGTTCAAAGCCAGCCCAGGCAGGAAAGTCTATGAGACTCTTATCTCCAATTAATCCCTAAAGGGGTTCGATGTTAGCCTTGAGAAAAAAAAAAAAAGCTGAGGGACAGCTCCCAGGCCCTGAGTTTAAGCACCAGTACCAGTGTAAATAAACAAATAAGTAAATAAATTCCTGACAAGAAATATTTAATTAGTCAGAAATCACCAAGAGCCAGGCACTTGTGGCTCACACCTGTAATCCTAGCTACTCAGGAGGCCCAGGCAGAAAAGTCTGTGAGACTCTTATATCCAATTAATCACCAGAAAACTGAAAGTGGCACTGTGCTCAAGTAGTAGAACACTAGCCTTGAGCTGAAGAGCTAAGGGACAACATCCAGGTCCAGAGTTCAAGCCCCATGACTGAGAGAAAAAAAAAAAAGAAAGAAGAAAAAAGATTCAAACAATGCTATTGGCTGGATACTGTGGAACAAACTTGCAATCACAGGCTCTTGGGAGGGCAGAGATCAAGAAGATCATGGTTTGAGGACAGCCCAGACAAAAAGATTTTATCTCAATCACCATGAGTGGTGGTTCATGTCTCTAATCCTACCTACCAGGAGGCATTGAGGGAGGATTGTGATCTGAGGCCAACTCTGATCAAAACCATGAAACACTGTCCAAAAATAACTAAGACAAAAAAGTCTGGAGGTATGATTCAAGAGGCAGAGTAACTTCCTAGTAAGCATGAAGCCTTCAACTCAAACCTCAGTAACAAAAGCTCTAGTGTTTCTTAGGAAGAGATGAGAAAAGAAAAAAGAAAAATAGAGGGCAGCTAATTCTAAAATATATTTTGAAAGAGGATAAATGCAGTTGAAGTAGATTGTTTGCAACTATGAAAATAAAACAAAGAGACTATTGAAATTGCTTTGGGAAGAAAGAAAGGGAACATGATGGGATGAAACTGGTTAGAACATATTGTAAACATGTGGCAATGTAACCATGAAATGCCCCTCTGTACGTCAATTTTTTACAAAAACACTATAAATCAACTAAATGTAGCAGACAGCAATAGATGTTTGCAGAATATATATTCTCCAAAGTGCATATGAAATGTTCTCTAAGAGATTCCATACTGTTATGAAGGAAAACTCAAAAACCTAAAATAATTTATATAATACAAATTATGCTGTCTGTCATTAATGGAATTAAAATTAATCATCACTACACAAATAAATTTGAGGAAATGGAAAATAGGTAGATATTAAATAACATGATCCAAAATAACAATGGGCCATAATAATAAAATAAATAATAATAATAAATAAATAAAATACCTGTAAATTATATCTTCAAATGAAAACATACAATAAACTCTTTTTCTACATTTCTTATAAAGGTGATGTATACAGGGGTTCCGTTATATGTTAGGTAAGTAGTACATTTCTTATAAAGGTGATGTACACAGGGGTTACAGTTATATGTTAGGTAAGTAGTACATTTCTTATAAAGGTGATGTACACAGGGGTTCCGTTATATGTTAGGTAAGTAGTACATTTCTTTCGGGACAATGTCACCTATCCTTCCCTTTCTCTCAGTTTTTCCATCACATCCCCACCCATAAATTGTATAGTTCATTTTCAACATAGTGTCCAGTGAGTACCATTGCTCCATTTGTTGCCTTTGTCCCTCCATTTCTATGCTACAATAAACTCCTAAAACTCAACAACAAAGATTGGGAATGTGGGTTCGATTCCTCAGTATCAAATAAACAGAAAAAGCCAGAAGTGATGCTGTGGCTCAAGTTGTAGAGTGGTAGCCTTCAGCAAAAGAAGCTCAGAGACAGTGCCCAAGCCCTTAGTTCAAGCCCCAGGAATTGAAAAAAAAAAAAAAAACCTCAACAACAAGAACTGGATATATCACCAAAGAGAATATCAATAGTAACTAAGCATATAAGGAGATATTCAACATCAAAAAATTCAAATTAAAAGAATAAGATACCACTATACACTAATTAAGATGGCAAATCCAAAACAATACCATCAAATGCTCATGAGGATGTATAGTACCAGGAGTTCTCATCCATTGCTGCTGGTAACACAAAACAGAACAGCCATCCAGTTTGGAAGTGTCTTATGAAAATTAAAGGCATTCTTACAATGTAATCCACCAATCACTTGCCTTAATGTTTATCTAAATTGAAAACATTTCTACAAAAAAACTGCACAAGCATGTTCATAGCAGCATTATTCACATGTGTGAATACTTACAGGCAACCACAATGCCCTTCAATAGGTGAGTGGATAAATGTTTCTGTATATTCAGATGATAGCACATTAGTCAACATTAAAAAGCAATCATCTACCAAGACAAGGAGGAATCTTTTTTTTTTGGGGGGGGGGTCCGGTCATGGGGCCTAAACTCTGGGCCTGGGCGCTGTCTCTCAGCTCTTCAGCTCAAGGCTAGCACTCTACCACTTGAGCCACAGCGCCACTTCCGGCTTTTTTCTTTTTGCTTATGTGGTGCTGAGGAATCGAACCCAGGGCCTCATGCATACAAGGCAAGCACTCTACCATTGAGCCACCTTCCCAACCCAAGGAGGAATCTTAAAAGCATATTGCTAAATAAAAGAAGCCAGTCTAAAAAGACTACACACACTATCATACCAGCTATATGTCAATCTGGAAAGGGCAAAACTATTGTGGGGAAAGAAGGATGAAAAAGCAGAGCACAGAGGATTGTTTTAGAAAAGTGAAACTATCCTGTACAATCCCACAATGGTGGGTATATATCATTACACATTTGTCAAAAACCCATGCAACATCAAGTGAATTCTACTGGAAACTAAAAATTTCAGATAACCAATTTCAGTGTAGATTCATCAATTATAATAAAGGTAACACTGTGATAGTGGTGGAGGCTGTATTGTAGAAAGAGAGTATATGGGAACTCTATTTTCTGCTCAGGTTTTCTGTGATTCTAAATTTTTTTTTTTTTTTTTTTTCGGTCGTGGGGCCTGAACTCTGGGCCTGGGCGCTGTCCCTCAGCTCTTCAGCTCAAGGCGAGCGCTCTACCACTTGAGCTACAGCGCCACTTCCGGCTTTTTCTGCATAATTATGTGGTACTGAGGAATCGAACCCAGGGCCTCATGCATGCAAGGCAAGCACTCTACCACTGAGCCACCTTCCCAGCCCTGATTCTAAAAATTTTTAAGTGTACACAAAGTACCCATACGTACACAAACCATCAAATCATCTTAGCACTGAGATTATAAAATGACAATTTAGTTTTTACGATATGATACAAAGGAAGAGACAGACAGAGAGAGAGGAGAGAAGGGAGGGAGGGAGGTAATAAGGGAGGGGAGGAGATAGAGAGAGGGAAAGAGGAAGAGAAGGAGGAGGAAGAAACCTCCTTTTAGTTTCTCTTTCTTGATCTAGCCAGCTAAGGTAAGCTTTCACTCTGAGATGACACCTCCTTCTCAATCAAAACATTTGTTTTCTAAATTTATCTTTTTCAGAGCATCTGAATTTTTATGAGTTGCTTAAGCTAATCCAATAATGGGGGGCAGTATAAAAAAGGAATGGTAACAAAGGGTGAAAGGGAAAGAATCAGGAGCATGTGGACAGATTCTAAAACATGTGGGAGGTGGTGCAAGATGGCAGATTAGAAGCACTGACTGTGTTCACTCTGCGAATGAACAGTGACACAGAAGAGGTTAAATCCTGGAGAAAGAGAGGGACAGAACCCAAAACCACAAAGGAGATGGTGGGAAGGCAGAAAACTATAGAGACAAATGTAATAAAAGGAAAGCAGTAAAGAGTTCTGAGCCTACCTCCAGATCCCCAGTTGGGGAGAACTCTTATTACAAGAAAAGCAAGACAGTCCTGCTGACAACCTGCCAATTCTAGCTATGAGAAAAGTCCAAACAACCCACAAGGTTAGCCCCAGTACAGGGATTCATGAGGTAGTGACTACTCTGGTATGGAAGGCTAGCCTTGGTGAAAAAAGCCATCCTATGGTTTGCCTTATCTCAAAGAGAACCCATAAGATGCCATCATGAGAATGTGCCAATTATTGTAGATAGTTACTCTGGGAGAGATTTGTGAAACTTTATCACAGAATCTGTATCATAAGAGGTAGCTGAGGATAAGTTTAAACTGAAAAAACAAAAACATCTAAACTGGCAGCATAGATACCAGAGGCAGCTATCTGGCTACCTGGCAATACCAAGGGATGGAGACATGGGACTCACTGCCAAGTCACAGAGCAGAGGCATGGTGTGGTGGCTGCAGCCATCCAAGGATGAGTGTGATTGTGGCTCCAAATTCCACAATGTCAGGAACACATTTGAGGCAGCAAAGGCTCTGAAGGATGTGACAAAGTACCACCTTCCGCCAGGCTCCTGTAATCCTAGCTACTTAGGAGGCTGAGATCTGAGGATTGTGGTTCAAAGCCAGCCCAGGCAGGAAAATCCGTGAGACTCTTATCTCCAATAAACCACTAGAAAACCAGAAGTGGCGCTGTAGCTCAAGCAGTAGAGCGCTTGCCTTGAGTTAAAGAGCGCAGGGACAGTGCCCAAGCCCAGAGTTCAAGCCCCACGACTGACCAAAAAAAAAAAGGACCACCTTCCCTAGTGAGGAGAGAATTATATTCCCTGAGACCAAAGCAACAATGAAGCATTGAGCCTGAGGCCCACTAAGTACTGACTTTCCAGGGCCTGCTCACTGCCCCCACCCCACACAACCTAATTCTGGCTTCATGTGTTGACTGCCGAGTGAGTAAGAACCTTCCCATCCAGGGCTGGGAAGTTGGCTCAGTGGTAGAGTGCTTGCCTTGCTATGCCTGAGGCCCTGGGTTCGATTCCTCAGTACCACATAAGCAGAAAGAAAAAAGCCGGAAGTGGCGCTGTGGCTCAAGTGGTAGAGCGCTAGCCTTGAGCTGAAGAGCTGAGGGACAGCGCCCAGGCCCAGAGTTCAG
>NW_012267236.1:4272437-4275598 GCF_000151885.1 Dipodomys ordii | reverse complement strand
CTCTTCAGCTCAAGGCTAGCGCTCTACCACTTGAGCCACAGCGCCACTTCTGGCTTTTTTTTTCTTTTTGCTTATGTGGTGCTGAGGAATTGAACCCCGGGCCTCAGGCATGCAAGGCAAGCACTCTACCACTGAGCCACTTTCCCAGCCCAGAGGTAGGGCTTAAGCAGTAGAAAGTCTTCCTTGCAACTGTGAGGCCCTGAGTTTAAACCCCCTTAGTGACAAAAGATAAATAAATAAAGCAATGCCTTTTTATCTCTAGCAATAAAAGACTAAAAAAAAAATCCTTAGAGTTACGGCCTACCTTCTTACTCTCTACTTTTGTCAGTTATATCAGTTCCATCACTCTACAAATTCTATATCATCTTCCCTAAATGCTTGTATTTTTCCTGAGCACTGTAAGTACTTGAGTGAGCTCTTGGAATCTTGTTTAGAGGTTTGGTCATGATTTTTATCTCATTAACATTTAAATGTCAACATTTTTCTAGGATGGGTTTCTTCATCTTACATCAGCTTGTCTTTTTCTTCTTTCATTTTTTCCCTATAATACAAGCTATTATGTGCTTGTTCCCTTTTTTGTTGTTAGAACTCTTTTTAAATAATTTGAGTTGTTCCTAGATCAGCAACTTGATGTTTTTGTTGGGAAGATTTCAGGACAATTTTGAGTTAGCTTGTATTTGCCCTGAATATTAGTGTCATTTCTCACATAGCACACTATATTGTGAGTGTTGGGATGTGTGTGTGTGTGCATGTGTACGTGTGTGTGTGAAGGCTACCTTAGCTTTTAATTATCCCTGGTCAGTGGAGCTCAGCCACTACAGGATACTCACATAACAGAATCTTCCTTCTCCATGTTGTCTTAGCAATAAGTGATTTGCCCCCCTCCCAAAAAAAAAAAACATGCTGTCTGTACATTTCCTAATCAGTCTCATCTTCCCTCTCTCCTGTAATTTATATATTCAGAATGGAGTGACCAATAAAATCCTGCAGGTTCTTGTCTCCAGCGGAAGAATACATTGTTCCAAGCTAAGCAAGACTGGCTTTACTTTCTTTGTATCCCAACTACTCTGTGCCTTTACAGATGCTCATTGGTATTTTAAGTTACCTCAACTGACCAGTCATTGTGAGTCCTAACATGTTTAAAAATTAATTCAAATATTTTGGTTTGGGCATGTATTTTTCTACTTTTTCTGTATTTCATTTTATCTAGAAGATTCTTTTTCCTTGTTTCATTTTTTTCTTCCATTGGTAACAGCAGCCACACATGAATTTTTTATACTCATACATAACAAAGACAAATTCTATCCACATCATTTCCCTCTTGCTGAACAATAACAGGATATAAGAATGCTTTAATTCCAATCTCTCATTCTGGTCTACTATTATGGTGTGACATTTTTATTATTGTATTCTTATTTCAAATTTTAAATGTGGTTAACTTGTGGCAGTTACTGTATAGAGTTATCCATTTACAATCACCTATGATTTTCTTGAACCCTGCTCTTTTCCACAGTTCATATGTTTCTTTTCAGAGGCATTTGCTTCAACCTTGAAAGTTTCTTAATGAAAAGCCTGGAAATTTTTTTATTTTCATGTATACAGAAACTTTTTAATTTCTCCTTTAATTTTGAAAGACTTGTTCTGGATATATAATTTGATTTTCTAGATGATTATTTTCTTTTGGTACTTTAAAGATAGTGTTCAATCATTTCTGGCTTCCATGATCATCAGGTTACACTGTAATCATCATCATCCCATTGCTTACCTTATTTATTTTTGTCTGCTTTTAAATCTATACATTGTCCTTAGTATTCCGAGTTTTACTAGAATTGTTTCTAGATACAATTGTATCTAGACAGTGTCTAGATTTCATTTTACTTACTCTTGATAGTGCTAGCAATCTGTGAATCTGTGCATATATGTCTTTAATTCTGGGACATTTTCAAAACTTTTTTCAATTTAATAATTCTCTCTTTGTATCTAATCTTTGTAACACTTAATTTTTAACATGCCATTTCAATTGCATCCTTTTTTCATATAAAAATGTAGTTTGCTTTTCAAATTTTTCTAGTTTTTTAAAAATAACTGCTGACTGGCACATCTTGCCCGTAAAAACAAACACATTTTCAATGTTAAAGGCTGGAACAAAATCTACCAAGCAAACGGCCCCCATAAACAGGCGGGAGTTGCAATCCTAATATCAGATAAAATAGACTCCAAATTAAAATTTGTGAGAAGAGATAAAGAAGGTCGTTCCTAATAATAATTAAGGGATCTCTCCTTCAGGAGGATATTACAATTCTAAATCTCTATTCGCCAAACAACGAAGCACCCAAATTTATCCAAGAAACACTACTTTCCCTCAAATCCCACATAGATCCAAAGACATTAATTGTTAGGGATTTTAACACACCACTCTCCCCACTAGCTAGATCAACTCGGCAAAAACTCAACAGAGAAATCGCAGATCTAAACAACTGCATAGATCAACTAGATTTAACAGACATCTACCGAACATTTCACCCAGCAGCATCAGAATACATGTTTTTCTCAGCAGCACATGGAACATTTTCTAAAATGGACCACATTTTAGGCCAGAAAGCAAACTTGTCCAAATTCAGAAACACTGAAGTTATACCTTGCATTCTCTCTGACCACAAGGGAATAAAATTAGAACTCAACACCAAAAGCCACCAAAGAAAGTCCTGTAACACATGGAGGCTGAACAACACACTGCTGAATCACAAGTGGGTCAAGGAAGAGATTAGAAAGGAAATTCAAATATTCATGCTATTCAACAAAAATGAGCACACAAATTACCAGCTCCTCTGGGACACAGCAAAGGCAGTATTCAGAGGCAAGTTTATAGCTCTGAGTTCCTACATCAACAAATTGGAGAGATCTGAAACCAACAATTTAATAAGACATCTGAACCTCTTGAAAAAGAGCAGCAAGATAAACCCCAATCCAGTAGATGGAAAGAAATAATTAAAATTAAATCAGAATTAAATGAATTAGAATCCAAAAAACTATAGAAAGAATCAACTAAACAAAGAGTTGGTTGTATATGACAAACCTACAGCCAGCATTATACTTAATGGTGAAAAACTAAAGCCATTTCCTCTTAACTCAGGAACAAGACAAGGATGTCCACTCTCTCC
>NW_012267236.1:4256888-4266172 GCF_000151885.1 Dipodomys ordii | reverse complement strand
AAAAAAAAAAAAAGAACCTTCCCATCCAGATTCAAAATGCAAGAATAATCCATTGGAAATTCATATTTGTAATATAAATCTCTCTTTGTTGCTGTTTTGGTTTGGTAGTTTTGAACTTTTTTATTCATTTGTATTGACTTTTTGTATAAGGGATACCGGCAATTTTGTACTCTCCCTCTTATTTACTTTTTGGTTCTGCTTCACCGTCCCCTTCCTTTTCTCTGAAACTATGATGTCTAAACCATTTTTTAGTATTTAATTTAAATCATACTTCTTCCCTTTTCTATAGCATTTCTCTATATCATTCTACCCTCTTCTCCTTTGCACCTTTCAATATTCTCTCTTTCTTCTTTATATTTAGTGTATTAACTATAATATATCTAGCAAAGTTTCTTCTCTGATCTTGACTATTTTGTTTTGTAACCCTATTCTACCTGGAGTCCTCTCTCTTTCTCAAAGTTGGGTAAGATTTCTGCCATTATTTCATTGAATTGGCTCTCTATGCCTTCAATTTATACCTCTTCTCCCTTTCCTATTCCCATGATTTGTAAGTCTGGTCTTTTGATGGTCTTGGAATTTTATTTGTATTTTCGTGTGTGTGTGTGTGTGTGTGTGTGTGTGTGTGTGTGTGTGTGTGTGTTTCCAGTGTGTGAGCACTTGATCTAATTCTTCCTCATCTTCAGCTCCTGTTTCCAATTTACTCTGTTCACTCTCTTTCCACTGTATGTTGCCACATCTGCAATAGCCTCTTACAACCACAGTCAACAAAAAAATTGAAACTTTTATCAGGAATTTTTTCCCTAGTGCGTGTAATAGAAACCAGAAGGTTATACTTGAAATAAACAAGGTTTTGACATTGTTTTTCTTTCTATTCACATTACAGAAGTCTGTGGTGAACCTCCAAGGTTAACATGGCAGTTCCCACAAGGATCCAAGCTGCTTTCCCTCCCCCTCCCAGTTCAACCACCCATGGTTTGTAACATACTGCCTCACAAAGTAGCTGGTATATTTCCATACAGTACATCCACAGTGGAGAGCGTTCAAGGAAAACCTGCATACTAGGTGACCCTACCCTGTTTGCTAGGAAAATAATAGACCCCCTAGATTCACTACTCAGTAAACAATCACATATATTTCTTGTTGCCAAAACCAGGCATTTGGACTCCGCTGGTAGTAAGGGTGACTACAGAGGTGAGCATTATCACTGCAGGTATAAGAGGGCTTGTCCTCTGGAGCCTCCAAAGGAAAAAAATCCTTTCAACGTAACTTCAGACTTCTGGTCTCCTGAACTGCAAAAATAGTACATTTTTACAGTCTTAAGCCACTCAGACTGTGACATTCATCATGAAGCTCTAGAAAACTATCCCAGTAGAAGACAGTAGGGGAGAGTACCAGGGCCATCTAGCTGGGCCTTCTGGAGACACTAATGAATCACCTCAAAAAGGAGAAGAAAAATATATTTCCTAACAGAAATGTGTTCTTGATATACTGACCATGAAGATCTGTCTTTGTTTTCTGTATGAGCAGTCAGAAGTATGAAAGAAGTTGTCATTGAGGGAGGAGGTGCAGAAATATCTGGAGGTCTGTTTGGACCATGTGGTTAGTAGGGTTAAGGCCACATCCCATGCTTTTGAAAAGAAATGAGTAGGTCACATGAGATCAGGGAAACAGGCTGAGTTGAAGCCAGGGTTTCAAGATGCAGAGGTGGGGAGGGAGGCAGGAGTACTACAATTTCACACACACACACACACACACACACACACACACACGCACAAAACACATTTGGGAAGTGTCACTGCGGCTCAAGTGGTAGAGCCTCGCCTTGAGCTGAAGAGCTGAGGGATAGTACCAGGCCCAGAGTCCAAGCCCCATGACCAACAAAAACAACAACAATCATTCAGTACAGCCAGGTGCTGGTGGCTCACGGCTGTAATCCTAGCTACTCTGGAGGCTGAGATCTGAGGATCATGGTTTAATGCCAGCCTGGGCAGGAACATCCATGAGACTCTTACCTCCAATTAACCACCAGAAAACCGGAAGTGGCATTGTGGCTCAAGTGGTAGAGCACTGACCTTGAGCTGAAGAGCTCAGGGAAGGTGCCCAAGCCCAGAGTTTAAGACAAAACACACACACACACACACACACACACACACATATTTTCCTGAAAGGAACAAAATGGAGGAACCCTCTTTATTAAGGCTTGAAAACTTCAAAGTACAATAAAGCAGACTATGATCTTATAAAGAAGCTCAGTGTGACTTTTTAAACCACTTAATACTTTGAAATGTCTCAAAAGTAACAAATCAATAAATTTTTATCCTTGCATCTCATTTTTCAACTAGTACTATCTAAATGTCACTAGTGATGGCAAACCACTGTTACAAGGTTGCTTGGCCCCTTCTGTAGATAAAAACTAATGCTAATATACTATACTTTTATTTTCCCTCCTATTTATATAGACACATAATAATCAGTTTCCTTTCTCATCTATTTTCTGATCCTTAGTTCACATACCATTTCACATAGGTCTAAGACAAGCAAACTTATATAATATTTCAGAAGAAGAATTTCAAGCAGCTCTTTGTGTACTAGTAAAATTGGTCTTCTGTGATATGGAATGCAACAATTTTTTTCCAAATTTATAATTTATTTCTGAGTCTTACTTTGTGTAGGCTTTGCTTGCATTTTAAAAATTAATTAAATTTACTTTTTATGGCTTCTAGATTTCTAGATATCATTTAAAAGCCATTCTCCACGCCAAAGTTATAAAGAAATTACCTCAAATTTCATCTTTTACATCTAAACCTTTGATTCATTTGGAACTTATCTTACTGTGCATTAAAGTATAGATTGGCTTTATTTTTTCCAGATGATTCTAGTTGCTCTAAGAGTATATAATATCAAATAGTCCATCATCTCCCCATCCACACACACTGAAATATCACCTCACCATCTACTAAAGTCCCATCTGTTTGGGCTTATTTCAATACTCTATTTTATCTCATTGTCCTATCTGCCTCTTTTAAGTATCATAATTATACTTTTAAAGTCAATAACACTTTAGTACCAATAGAGCTAGCTCTTCCCCATTACCTTTCTCTATCAGAATCTCCTGGCTATTCTTATTTGTTTAATTTGCCATATAATCTTTAGAGTGGGCATGGATATAATGCACTGAAATTCTTTGCCAAGGTATAACAAGGACGGCCTTGTTCAATTTCCAATAACCTCATAACTACAATCTTTCCTGTCCATATTTCTATCAGCATGCTTATCTTCTGAGCCTTAACCAGAATTTCCCATTAATCTCTGTGCAAAACACCCTGGGCTTTCTCTCCCTCATTTCCCCAGTTTTTTCCAGATTCCTCTGACAAGCTGATTTTGAAGGCTTACACCATATCGGGTATCACAAAAACAACCCCACTTCTTGATATCAATTTTCTGCTAGTCAGCTTTCTGCTACTGTAACAAATGCTTGAGATAATCAACTTGAAAAGAGAAAAGGTTTGCATTGACTCACAGTTTCAGTCTATGGTCTTTTGACTCCATTGCTTTTTAGGCCTGCGGCAAGGCAGTACACCATGGTAGGAACACATAGCAAAGGAAACTGCTCACTTCATCACAGCTGAAAGATAAAGAGAGGGGTCAGGGCCCCAGTGTTACCCATGACATGACTTCCTCCCATTAAATATCCCACTTTTTTCCTGAAGGTTCCACCATCCCCAATAAGACCTTAGGCTGGTGAGCAAGCATTTAACACATAGTCCTTTGGAGAAACAGTTATTCAAACTATAAATGTCGTACAAAACATGGATTTGGGGAAAGGGGACAGAAATGGGCTCTTACTAATTTCTGCATGCCTCCTTGTCATGAGCTTGATTATACCACAGCAAAAACTATAGAGAAAAACACTTGTATAAAGAGTAGAACACACTAATGAACTAACAGGAACAAAACAGGAAACATGGAAGAGTAGATATGTTTGCATTTGTGTGGTCTTCCTGTATGTCAGATGCTTTGATTCACTGACTTGTTTAATAATCTTCACAGTAGTAACCACTATCTCCACTTTACAGATGAGAAAATAAAGATTCAGATGGTTTTTCTGCTCCTTCAAGTGTGGTCCTCAACTACCAACAACCAGCATCATCTCGAAGCTTGTTAGAAATGTATAATTTCAGGCTTCACCAAAGACCTACTTCAAGCAGAACTTGTACTTAAGATCCATATACAATTCCTATGTGTATTAAAATTTAAGAATCAGCCAGGCGCCAGTGGCTCATGCCTGTAATCCTAGCTACTCAAGAGGCTGAGATCTGAGGATTACGGTTCAAAGCCAGCCCAGGCAGGAATGTCCGTGAGAATCTTATCTCAAATAAACCACCAGAAAACCAGAAGTGGTGCTGTGGCTCAAGTGGTAGAGCGCTAGCCTTGAGCTGAAGAGTGGAGGGACAGTGCCCAGGCCCAGAGTTCAAGTCCCAGTACACACACACACACACACACACACACACACACACACACACACAAGAATCAACTAGGCACTAGTAGCTAACATCTGTAATCCTTGCTACTCAGTAAGCTAAGATCTAAGGGTTGTGGTTCAAAGCCAGCCCAGAAAAGAAAATCTATGAGATTCTTATTTCCAATGAATCATGAAAAGCCAGAAGTAGAGGTGTGGCTCAAATGGTAGAGTACCAACCTTATGCCAAGAAGTTCAAGCCCCAATGCCAGCTCTCCCCAAAAAAATAATAACAATTTGAGAATCACTCATTAATTCCAAAGGCCATAAACAAATATTAGAGCCCAACTTCAACACCTATGTTTCTTGCTTTGCAGCCATGATAGTCAAGTCACTTAATAGTCACAGTTTATAAAGCTCAGAAAACTAGCTACATAAAAAGTTCATGTTGTGGGCAGGGAATGTGGGTTGGTTGTAGAGTGCTTGCCTAGCATGCATGAAGCCCTGGATTAGATTCCTCAGTACCACATAAACAGAAAAGGTGGTAATGTGGCTCAAGTAGTAGAGTGCTAGCCTTGAGCAAAAGAAGCTTAGGGACAATGACTAGGTCCTGAATTCAGTCCCCAGGGAAAAAAAAGTTCATGTTGACTGATCGGAGTGAGCCGAGTGGTTGTGTAGTCGCTCTCGGGAACCGATAGGGCTTGCAGCTTGGCTGATCAACTGACTGAAGAGCAGATTGCAGAATTCAAAGAAGCTTTTTCACTATTTGACAAGGATGGTGATGGAACTATAACAACAAAGGAACTGGGAACTGTAATGAGGTCTCTTGGGCAGAATCCCACAGAAGCAGAATTACAGGACATGATTAATGAAGTAGATGCCCATGGTAATGGCACAATTGACTCCCCTGAATTTCTGACAATGATGACAAGAAAAATGAAAGGCACCGACAGTGAAGAAGAACTTAGAGAAGCATTCTGTGTGTTTGATAAGGATGGCAGTGGTTATATTAGTGCAGCAGAGCTTCGCCATGTGATGACAAACCTGGGGGAGAAGTTAACAGATGAAGAGGTTGATGAAATGATCAGGGAAGCAGATATTGATGGTGATGGTCAAGTAAACTATGAAGAGTTTGTACAAATGATGACAGCAAAGTGAAGATATTGTACAGAATGTGTTAAATTTCTTGTACAAAATTGTTTATTTGCCTTTTCTTTGTTTGTAACTTATCTGTAAAAGGTTTCCCCTACTGTCAAAAAAATATGCATATATAGTCATTAGGATTTCATTCCTCCCTGTTTTCTTCCCTTACCTTACTGTCATTGTCCTGAAACCTTATTTTAGAAAATTGATCAAGTAACATGTTGCATGTGGCTTACTCTGGATATATCTAAGCCCTTCTGCACATCTAAACTTAGATGGAGTTGGTCAAATGAGGGCACATCTGGGTTATGCCTTTTTTAAGTAGTTTTCTTTTAGGAACTGTCAGCATGTTGTTGTTGAAGTGTGGAGTTGTAACTCTGCATGGAATATGGACAGTCAACAACATGTACTTAAAAGTTGCACTATTGCAAAATGAGTGTATTATCCAGGTACATGTACACTATTTTTTGTACTGTTGGTCTTGTACCAGAACATTTTCTTTTATTGTTACTTGCTTTTTAAACTTTGTTTTAGTCACCTAAAGAAAATCTGCTTATGGCCCAATTTGCCTCAATCCATTCCAAGTTGTATATTTGTTTTCCAATAAAAAGTTACAATTTACCGGGAAAAAAAGTTCATGTTGTAACATGGACCTCAATTTGCCCATTGAGAGTTAATTATTGTCACAAAAATTATCTGTCTCTCAGAATAAATATTTTTTGAGCACCTAGAACAACAAGTAAAGTTGAAGGCAATAAAACTTTTTCTTTTTTTTTACTGTGAAAATACTGTACAGGGGGTTACAATTACATGGGCAAGATAATGAGTACATTTCTTATCAAGCATTGTAGCCTCCTCCTTTGTTTCCCCTTCCCATCCCACCCTCTCCCAGCCCCCCCCACCCCTCCTCCCCTACCACCAAAGTTGTAAAGTTCGTCTTTGACATAACGACTTGTATATCTCATTGTTGCAATGGGTCCACCTGTATCCCTATTTAAACGATTTGTTTTGCCCTTCCCCTCCACAAATTATACCAACATCAAATACAGTGAAATAAAACTTTTTCATGTTGAATACTGTTTGAAATTAAAAAGCTACTTTAAGTCCAAAATATTTTGTTATGTAAGATTTGTTGAAATGAGACCAAAGCTTATTATTGAATTATGCCAGCAGCTCTGTAGATAATTCATGTTCACCTAAGCTTCTACATCCACTCAGACTGGAAAGAGAAATGTCATGTACCAATCACTGAGACCTGATGAGAATAAAAAGGAAAGTCTTTCCTAGCAGATTAGAAAACCCAAGCTTAGGCCTTTGTATGCAAGTAAAAGATAATGTAGATTTAATTCACACTGAGTCCAAACTCTGAAGTGTCTATTATACCCTATGTCTCATCCTATTCCCTCATTGACTTTTATTTTTCACTTTTAAAGAAAATCTTGCTTATTTTTTTTGCTTTTAAAAAAGGTGTCACACTTTTTATTTTATTCTGGTGTGCAGTGATGGACCAGATTGTTCTGCTCTGTGGGCTTACAAGAGCCTTTTAAAGAGTAAAAACATAAAAATAACTCAGCATCATAATGGCTCCAGTGAGACCTCCTCACGCAAAAAGACTGGATCATTCACCTTAAAGAACATCGTATCCTGTGCTCCTCTTGCCTCCTTTGGAATTCAAAACTAAGGACCACTTCAGAATAAGGCTCACAGATAATTAATGCAGCTCCATTAGTTTCATTGCAAAAATCAGCCTTAATTTTTTGTTACTTCATTCCCTCAGTAACGCATAACTGTTTTTAAGCATCCGTTTTATGAGCACATATTGTCCTCAATATTGCTATGGGGTCTTTTGCATCTTTTCCCAGTTGGCAAAGTCCCTTCAATGACATCTTAGGGATGAGATAATAACAGAAAGAGAGGTCACATCTCAGGATTCACATGGGAAAAAATCCTAGCACTTGTACTGGATTAGAATGGTTTGGGGATTGAGAGGATGGTGAAGGAAGAAATGGTAAATAAAATTGAGAACTGTTAATAGGTCTCAAATAAAATATGTCTAGGCTTTGATACTACTATGATTGTGTGACTGTACATGTCTCAATACCTTACACCTCAGTTTTCTCATCTGTAAAGTAGAATCTTTCAGGAGCTTCAGGGCATGGAGAGAATTCAATGAGTTCACAGGCATAGAGCATGTGGCATGTAACAAGCTTATAATACATGTCACACGTCGGGTTATTATTGCTTTGAGCTAATGTATACTCCTACACATCCACAAGGAATGCTGAAAGCCAAATCAGAAGTGCCTCGTCTTGGAATCAGGTATGAGTGCTGACTCCAGAGATCACCCCTCCTTTGACAAGAGTGTAGCCCACCTGAAAAATTAAGGGAAACACCATGGAGATAAAGCTGGATGGACCAAGGACAGCTTCTTTGCCCAGTTTGCAAACAGCAGCTCTGAGCTCCCCACATAATTTTACCAGTTCACCTCTTACTAGCTCAGCTGTAATAGCAGAATGCTACAGTCTGACTTGGCCAGTAGTCTTGTGGAAACATGGCCAGTGATATAGGATAGCAGGAACCAAGCCAGACATCAAAAGGAAAGCCTGTCTCCTTCATACTGCAAAAGAGAGTACCAAGCAGATGGGGCAAACCGTCCACCTGCACCTTAAACTGTGAGCTCTGGTTATTCCCCAAGGGAGAGAGGGAACTAACTGTTCACATGTGTATCACGATAACCAGGAACTCTCACCAGATCTCTACTGGTAAGAATTAGAATCCCTCTCTCAGAGCACAACATAAGATAGATCTAGATAACTCAGTGCCCAATATAAAAGTTTTGCTAAGAAGACAAATTTGGTTTTAGGAAAGCAAAGCTAAACTAGGCATATTGAGCCTATTAAATATTTCTAGACATATCTGTGATTTGCTTTCTCTATATGAAAACACTTAAAACACCTTGGCTATCTGCCTTAAAAAAATTAAAGGTAATTTTAAAACTCCAAATTACTTTTCCAGAAAAATGGATAAGCCTATTTTCAGAGGAAATTCTTTCCATGGAAAAGCTAAATAAATACAAATGGTATTGTGTTATAAAATCTCAGTTAATTCAAATGGTGGATGGGAATGGAGTGCTCAATAATTGGATTGTGTAGTTAATGTTACTGAAGATGTTAAATGAAACTCTGTAACATTTGACTCTAATAACCATCTGCTCTTTTTAAAACTCTTCTTTGAACTGTATGGCATTCCCTTCTACTAATTCTTTTCCTACATGCTAACCCTTCTTTCATTACTAGTTTCTTGTATTCTTCAATATCCCTTAAACATTTACCACATCCAAGCAATCTGCCTTTCTCACACCTTCAACTCTACATAAATAGTATTGCCATCTCTAATGTTTGTGGCTAGAATATTTAAAAAGGAAATGAGGGAACAGGGTAAAAACAGACAATTACTCTTTTACCCTAGCTTCTCCCCCAAATTCCAAAACCTTATTTCTAATACTGAGATGGACATGCCCAGTTGAAGTGCCCACCCACACCTGAAACACATTGCAACTATATCCTTTTTTAAAAAAATAAATCATTGAGGGCTGGGAAGGTGGCTCAGTGGTAGAGTGCTTGCCTTGCATGCCTGAGGCCCGGGGTTCGATTCCTCAGCACCACATAAGCAAAAAGAAAAA
>NW_012267236.1:4220445-4250258 GCF_000151885.1 Dipodomys ordii | reverse complement strand
GGCTTTTTTCTTTTTGCTTATGTGGTGCTGAGGAATTGAACCCAGGGCCTCATGCATGCAAGGCAAGTGCTCTACCACTGAGCCACCTTCCCAGCCCTGCAGAATTATCTTTTTCTTATTCCAGTGCAAATGCAAATGCCATCTGAAATCAGTAATCACTCAGACCAGAGATTGGCTCAAATGGTAGAATGCCAGCCATGATCAAGAAAGTCCAATGACAGACCAAATCCCTGAGTTCAAGCCCTTGATACCATTACAAAAAAAATTCTAATAACTCATAATATTAAGAACAAAGTTGTTTCATTTCTATATTTGAAGAGTAGAAAGTCATGCAAATCCAATTCCTATAATGACACATACTTTTCATCGCTTCTCCTCTTTAAGAGATTTATAAAATGTTAACAGCATAATTTTCTTTTAGGTGACTTGGCAACTTTAAGCCTTACCTCTTGATTTATTCTATTTATTGATTCCAGTCTTGTGCCTAGTGATTAGATGATCTAAGGATTCCCTGTCTTTTTGAGAATAAGAAGCACTTTTCATTCCCTCTAAAGCTTTGAGGTCTTGGCTGAGAAAGGAAGAGAATTGATGATGAGACGAAGTCCTTGAAGTCCTTCCCATTTCCTCTGGCTGCCAGAACTTGCTATCTCAACACTAAAGGTTAAGGACAGTGAAATGAAATCTTCAAAGGAAAAACTTTTAAGTGATGGAGTAAATATTAGAAGGTAGTCTTAGTTGCCTGTAAAGGTCTTGTCCTAACTTTAGAGATTTTTTTCATAGATGCAACCCAGAAAGACATCATACAAACTAACATTTTCTGACACCCTCAGTGTTCATTTAGAGAGCAGTTACTACTATTATCACTGAAGTCAAACTTTAAAAAAAAAGAATGAAAACTCTTTAAGTTCTTGGACAGACTTATAATTAAACCCTGCCAAAATTATTCTAAACCAGTTGTTCTAGACTGTTACCCTCCATCCTTAATGTCTAGTATATAATGGATTCTTAGTGAATGCAATAGAGACGTTATCTTTCTTCACATGCAACACAGTGAGAAGACTCTTGAAAAAAATCAAAGGTCTATATAAAAGGAATGCTGGCCAGACACTGGTAGAGCAGGCCTATAATCCTAGCTAATCAGGAGATTGAGAACTAAGGAGAACAATTCAAATTCAGCATTAGCAGAATCCAAAGACTTATGTCTAACTAACCAGCAAAAAGCCATAAGTGAAGGTGTGGCTCAAGTGGTAGCACACCAGCCTTGAGTGAAAAAGCTAAAGGTGAATGCAAGGCCTTTGTTTCAAGCCCTAGTACTGGCACAAAAATAAAGAGATGCTATACTACATTGCAGTTAGATCAAGTATTCAGCTTAACTAAATGACTGGCAGTCTATGCTGAGGAGTTTGAAGGCTTTCTCTTGTTGTTCTGCTTGCCCTATGGAGGTGAGTGTACATTCTGTAATACACTGGACTGTTTACTACACCACAGGTTAATTCTATCGGGAAGAAAGCATTTAAATAACCTCAATCCATTCACTCTAAGTTTTATGCAAGGTCATATTCTTTTCCAAAAACTTGTTATTTGGGGATGGTGGTATGGTTCAAGTGGTAAAGACCCAAGCTGAAGCTTCAGGACAATTACATTATTTTTTCTGTGCCAATACTGGTGCTTGAACTCAGGGCCGAGGCACTGTCCCTCATATTTTTTTACTCAAGGGTAGCACTGTACCACTAAGCCACACCTCCACTTTTGCCTTTTTGGTGGTTAACTGGAGATAAGAGTCTCACAGAATTTCCTGCCCAGACTGGCTCTGAATCACGATCCTCAGATTTCAGTTTTGTGAGTAGCTAGGATTACAAGCGTGAGCCACCAGCAGCCAGGCCAGAGCAACTAAATCATCCCCCTTCTTCACTTTCTCTTATTATATGTTTTACAGAATGTCTTAGATTTCAATGAACAGTTTTTTAATGTACTTTTTTCTAATAACATTGTGGTTAAATGGGTATTATCATCATCACCTATGTGGCCAGGAAGTACTAAATACATGATTCAGTCAATTCTTTATGGAAAAAGATTCTAAGACTTAGAGCCTAGGGTTGAGAATAATGCTGACATCCTAGACATGTTGAGTTTATGAGGATAACAAAGCCAGTGGAGTGGGCTGCTCCCTTACTTCCAACGGATAGCCATTTTGAAAGATAATCTGTAGAATGGCATAAACCATTACATTGTTTTTATTCTTCTTTTGAAGTTTTAGGATTCTGACATTCCCAGCTGCTTAGGTACTTTCTATTCTAAGCCAGATCATCTTGGATACCCTCTAAATAAAATCAGAGTAGACATTTTATGCACTTTATTTGAAGCACAATGCTGACACCTAGTGTATTACCTTATTTCCTTCCTTCCTTCTTTCCTTCCTTCCTTGCTTGCTTTTATTCCTTCTTTTATTCCTTCCTTCCTTCCTTGTCTGTTAAGGTATAGTTTATATAGTTTAGTAACAGTGAACACTTACTGAGAACTTATATGTATAATACTGTTAGGCACTTTAAATATATCATTTATCTCCATCAACTAAGAAAAATACTTTATTCTCTGCATTTTCATTAATAAGGGAAAAGAGACTAAGAGTTTAGTCAAACTTTACTTTTGCAAAAACTAGAATTCAGGGTAGATCTGCGTGATTCTAAAGCTGAGCACTCAATCACTAATTTTAAAGAAATCAAGTAGGATAGTGTTATCTGATGGTTAAATTGATTTACATATACTCACTTGTACAAGTTTGTATAACAAACACTTAAAAAGTACTTTTGTTAAAACAGAACAAAACAAAAACAAAACACTTATTTAGGTCCACAATTTAAGGGAGGATAAAAGCCTATCATCTCTACCTTCTTTTTGCATCTATTTCCTTGGCCTTAAAACTATGGGTCAGACATCTGCTTTAGGTATGTTAACCACTCAAGGACTGTGTGTCTAAAACCAGCAATACTTAACTTTTCTCAGCTCCTTTCAAGGCTGAAGGTACAGGCAACAAAGTTTTCTGACCCTGTCAAGGTCTTCATTCCAAGATTTCTATGATGCCTCCCCCCATCCATGGAAAGTAGTTACAGAAGGACATTATCTTGAGTTTCTAACCTCTCATACAAATGGAATGATGACTTCATGGTCAGCACTAGTCACAGACCTAACTCATTTTGTCTGACTTTACTCTTACCCCTTGAATTCTTTCTTCCTGTATCTCTCCCTCCTACAGTCACCTTGAATTCTGGAGATGTTAGGACTGATTGATAAGCATTTTTATGATAATGGTTAGAAACTACCCCCAAAGAAACAGTAATAACCTCTTTAGGACTTTGCAAAAATCAAAACCTAGCTAACTAATCCTCTGACCACTGGCCTGACCCAAACTACCTATTCTGTCCGCTGTGTACATCGCAATCCCCTCCTCTGTGTCCCTTAATTACTGTGAGCCCCTTGCAGACAGACTTAGTATCACCAAATCTCTTTCTCTTGCCAGGGCATGTTGAACAAATGTCCTTTCTCTGCTTTTCACCACAACTGTATCCTTAATTTACTTATTGGGGACAAATAATTGAGCATCATATGCTGGAGCTTTCACCCTAAAACTCCACTTAGCATTTGCACAGCCATCCTTCAAGACTGTTTGGAAGGGTAGAAAATATGACAGCCTGAAGTTTTGCACGAGCCCTTGATTCAATGTCAAGGGCTAATACTGCCTACAATGTTTGATATTTTGTATTAAAAATATCACCTCTTTTTACACAAAATCAGATTTATATCAAGGTATCATCTGTTCCAAATAAGAAAGTTCTGTCTCAAAACTAGTCATAATTAGGACACCTAATATCTAAGAAAGAAGCATTTGTTTTATCCTACCCTCAACTCCATACATTTGTAAATATTTCAGTAGTGGTCTAATTTTAACGTGCAAATTCATAAACGAAAACTACTGAAAGTTGGGATTTCCAGGCCATTCTCAGAGAAGTATGACTTTGACAATGGTATTGAGCTTAGGGACCTATAATTTTATTAAGCACCAAAGGCAACTCTGATGAAAGACATCCTTAAAGCTCATTCTGACATTAATTTTTTTTTAAAAATCAGCTATACTCAAAAACAAACATTTCACACTGAATAAAAATATGCAGCCAAAGATATAAATATATATAAAATCAAGGCACATCACTTGCCTCTGGGTTAGCTTCGGGTCACCTTGTTCAGTCATTTCAAAGACTTGTCAATTTTTTTGAACCAAGCCACACAGACAAGAGTTTGCAATGTTCCCAAAAGCTTGGCAGAAACATTGACCATATTATTTATAAGTCACCAAAAATTAGGACACGGATATACATAATGGATTTTAAAGATTAAAAAGGGAAAATGAAAAAAGTCTTTGCACAAAGATGGAAGTGAATCCTAAGGAATCTGCATTCAAGCCAAAGAAAATTAGGTTCCTATTCCCCTTCCCTTTCTTTCCCTTTCCATTACCTTTCTTTTACCAACACTAGGTAAAACTTGCACAATCATAATTCTTACCTAAGGGAGAGCCAGGACTAAGAAGTTCAGGTTCTCAGGTGCAGCCTCCAGCTAGGAGGGGTCCAAGGAATATAGAATTCATGTAATCAGTCAGCATTCTATTTCATCTGTTGGTGTGTGCATAATTGTAGAAATAAATATCTGAGCCAGGCACTGGTGGCTCACACCTATAAGCCTAGCTACTTGGGAAGCTGAGATCTAAGGATCAAGGTTTGAAGCCAGCAGGCAGACAAATCTGTGAGACACTTATCTCTAATTAACCAGAAAAAGCTAGAAGTAGAGGTGTGGATCCAGGCTTGAGCAAAAGATCCAAGTGAGGGTATAAGGTCCTGAATTCAAGCCCCAGTATGGCACACACACACACAAAATAGACAAGTTAAAAAAATAAAATTTATTTCTCTCTCAACAAAATCATATTCACTGTTGGAAATAGATTTAAAACAATTTTAATTACATATAACTCCACCATATAATTATATGTTGTAAGATTATACTTTAATCCCAGCACTTGGGATGGAGAGACAGGTGATAGTGAATTCAAGGCCAGCCTGGACTACACAGCAACTTCCAGACTCCTGGGAGGGATGGGGGGAGGGAGGAAGGGAAAGCTGGAGAGAGAAAGACAGGAAAGAGAAAGAAAGAGGTTTCCAAACCTCCAGTCTCCCCTCCACTGGCTAAGCAAGTGACCATTCCAAGAATCAGTGTGGACTCAGAAAACTACTTTTACTGGAACTCAGATTCATGCACAAAGATCTAGTTGGGTGGGACATATGAACCATTCTGAAGAGGAGAACTGAGGCCAAGCACACTTGTGGAGCTGCAGAGAAGGCAGTATGTGACTGTAAGTGGGGTCCTAGGATAGAGAGCTGTAAGGACAGGATACGCAGGATCAATCAGAGCCCTAGCCACTGCTCAGCCAGATTGCTCTGCACTCTCCCAGAAGGAGAGACTGGTGGAAAGCAGCTAGTGCTTGGTAATTCCCCACCAGTAACACACAGGCAGAGGCAGGGGGCTAGTCAGGATGGAAGAGACTCTCAGGCTCAGCTGGCAGGAACAATTTGAGAGTGGTTCAAGCACAGACTGCATCACTAAGTGGGTCTATAGGCAAAAAATACCAGGAATTCAACTCAGGAGAGAAGACAGGATAAGGCTCAACCTGCAATAGAACTTTCTGGGGCTGGGAAGTTGGCTCAGTGGTAGAGCGCATGCATGAAGCCCTGGGTTTGATCCCTCAGCACCACATAAGCAGAAAAAAGCTGGAAGTGGCACTGTGGCTCAAGTGGTAGAGTGCTAGCCTTGAGCTGAAGAGCTGAGCGACATGGCCCAGCCCCAGAGTTCAAGCCCCACAACCAAGAAAAAAAAAAAAAAGAAGAGCCAGGCACCAGTGGCTCACTCCTGTAATCCTAAAGTACTCAGGAGGCTGGGTTCTAGGAATATATAATCTAGCTGAGAAAAATAACAGAAGGAGGAAGAGAAGGAAGAAGAGGAGAAAGAAGAAAGAAGGAGAAGGAAGAAGAAGAAAGAAGGAGAAGGAGGAAGAGGAGGAAGAGGAGGAGGAGGAGGAGAGGAGATCATCAAGGAAAACAGACTTCAGGAATGCAGAGAGGAATGTCAATTAGAGAAAGATAGGAAACAAGAAGATTCTTAGCAAATAAACAGTTCGTTCCAGAAAAAGTGAGAAAGTACTGCTGGAAAATGAGGAGAAAATGGCATACTCTTAGATAGCAAAGGAGGAAATAGCAAGTAGATTTGCTTAAAGAACTTACAAAGAACAAATTAAAAAAAAAAAACCCTCAGGAAAAAGACTTGCATGGTCTAAATACTCACTGGTTTTAAGGCAAGATACTGCTATCTGTAGTAAGTTAGTGACCTCAAACAAGGTTCCTCCACTGAAATTGTTTTCTAACCTGGAAAAAACACCTACCTCATCATGGTAAGGTGGCATAAGATTACACCACACTAAGCTGAGGTTTGTAAATGATGGCTGAGTATCAGAAATTTCAAATAGTTCAAAAAGAGTCAACAGTGTCTGTCATGTGGTAAGTGCTCAGAAAGCTTATTAAACTACATTGCCTCATTTCACAAAAATGTGATTTAAAAAGGAAAACCAGGGCTGGGGATGTAGCTTAGTGGTAGAGTGTTTGCCTAGAATTCACAAGGCACTGGGTTCAATACATCAGTACTATATAAACAGAAAAAGCCAGAAGGGGTGCTGTGGCTCAAGCGTTGGAGGCTTGCTAGCCTTGAGCAAAAGAAGTTCAGGGACAGTGCCTAGGCCCTGGCCAAAGAAAACACATAAGATACCACTAACTCTAAACAAAGCATTATTAAATAAAACCAAGGGAGATGAAATTCTCTGAATCCTCTTAAGGATCATGCCTAAAAAAAGAGAAAAAAGAAAACCAGAGCTAGGCACTCATGTTCCACACCAGGAGGCTGAGATCTAAGACTGATATTCAAAGCCAGCCTAAGCAGAATCTTTGAGGCTCCATCTCCAATTAATCAGAAGAAGAAAAAAAAAGCAATGCTGGAGGCATGGCTCAACTGGCAGAGTGCCAGCCATTAATAAGAAAGCCAAGCAAAAGAATTAGGCTTTACAATAAAGCTACCAGTACATCCATATTCACTGCAGCATTACTTACCATAGCCAGGATATGAAATCAGCCCAGATGTCTCTCAATGGATGAATGGATCAAGAAAATGGGGTATATATACACAATGGAATTCTATTTATCAATCAGAAAGAATGATACTGAATCATTCATAAGGAAATGGAAAGACTTGGAAAAAAAACTGTATTAAGTGAAATAAGCCAGCCCCAGAGAAACACAGGTTGCTTGGTTTCCCTCATTTGTGGTAGCTAGAATGTGCCTATAAATCTACAAGTAAACACTGGATGGTTTAATTTAAAAAAAAAAAAACAACAGGACATGATGAATTATAGGCATTCGTACAGTGAGACAAGAGGAGGGTATTCACAGATGCAACACTGATGTGCATCTGATCATAAAAACTAGTATTTATCTAAATGAACTCAAGGAAATGGAAACGAGGTTTTTTTCTTAGTTGCTATTTTTGTTTTCCTTTTGTCTTTGGGAGCCTAAAAGGAGTGGGCACAGAAATGGTAGGAAAAAAGGTAAACAAATGCAGCAGTGTTACTTACTAGACACTATGTTGAAAATGAACAATACAACTTGCAAGTGGGGACTGGGGACAGGAGGAAAAAAATGAGAGAGAGCAAGCTAGGGAAGAGGAACACTGCTTAAAAAAAAAAGTACTCTTAGCCGGGCACCAGTGGCTCTTGCCTGTAATCCTAGCTACTCAAGAGGCTGAGATCTGAGGATCGTGGTTCAAAGCCAGCCTGGGCAGGAAAGTCCATGAGACTCTTATCTCCAATAAACCACTAGAAAACCAGAAGTGGTACTGTGGCACAAGCAGTATAGTGCTAGCCTTGAGCTGAAGAGCGCAGGGACAGCGCCCAAGCCCGGATTTCAAGCCCCATGACCAACCAAAAAAAAAAAAAAAAAGTACTCTTTATCTGACTTATATAACTAACTCCTCTGTATATCACCTTTATAGTAATAATTAAAAATGCATGAAGAAAAAAAAAGCCGTCTTGAGTTCAAACTAGTACCACCACCAATAATAATTCATGTACTGGTTCAGCCACTTATTAGTAGAGTGCCAATAAATCAGTCACTTAACCTTAAATTTGATTAAAAAAATAACAACAATAATCTTAATTTGGGGCTTCTTTCAAGGATTAACCTGGCAAAGAATAGGTTATCAGATGGTAGCTAATCTTAAAATTCCTAAGTATGTAATACAAACCAGTTGGATCGATAATCAAAAATGTGAAAACAAGCCAGAGCTAGAACTTCAAAGATTTAAAAAATAGGTTTTTAAAGATAGGGTCACAGGAAGGAAAAAGACAAAGACATTTGGGTTAATAAGAGATAAATATATTTATCTAACTACATATTTTACATCTAAGATGTACATCATATACACATGTACATGTAACTATACATATGTGTATACACATTTCTAATCCTTTATAAGAGCCACGTATTCAAAACAAGAATCACACATACAGTATGGAAAAGCCATTGACAAAACGTAAGAGATGAAAAGAAAAACTTTTGTTGTGAGCAGCTGGCTTGGCCAGGTCTAGCAAACATGAAACCTTGGGCTCAAACCTCAGCACCAAAAAAAGAAACGTTAGCGTTTGTTCAAACTGAAAACTTCTCAAGGTTGAGATAAAGCAAGAATGAAAAAAACAAAGGCGTGGACTGGGAGGAAACATTGGCCAAAAAAACCCACAACTGTATCTGATAAAAGATTGTTACCCCAAACAACTCTTAGGGCTGAAGAATATGGCTCAAGTGGTAGAGCAAGTATAAGGCCTTAAGTCCAAACCCCAGTACTGCCAAAATAAACAACCTGTACCAAACAAAAATTAAAAATTCAATCTTAAAACAACACTTTGAATGTGATGACAAGTGCTGGTAGCTCACGCCTATAATCCTAGCTACTCGGGAAGCTGAGATCTGAGGATCACAGTTCAAAGCCAACCCAGGCAGGTTAAGTCCATGAGACTCTCATCTCCAATTAACCAACAGAAAACCAGAGGTGGCACTGTGGCTCAAGTGGCAGAGCGCTCGCCTTGAGCTGAAGAGCTGAGGTTCAGCGCCCAGGCCCAGAGTTCAAACCCCACAACCGACTAAATAAATCATTTTTTCGGAATGTGTCCTATATCCAGAACTCAAAGAATGTAGGACATTAAGAATGAACTGTGGTTATCATGACATGCCGGTATAACTTTGACAGAAACAAAGATACCAGTCTGGCTTTTAGATGTTGACAGTAGGGTAGGTGGGGGCAGGAGGGTGAGAAGGTATGCAGGGGTAACAGAGAGACGTAGACATACCTTATTTGTGTGGATAGAACAGACTCCTAGATGTTTAACTATAAAAGTCAACTGTGCATATTACTTGAATTGTTCTGTCACAAAGACTATGTGTAGTAGTACTTCCTAGGGTAAGAACTGACCTATACCCTAGTAAAGAAGCAGAGTTACAGTATTGTTCTCAAACATTCAGTACAGAAAATATTCAGTGCTTCCTAAACTGTATTTAACAAATACGCGTTTTTGTAATGTGTCTTAAGCTGAGTACTAATGGCTCATGCCTATAATCCTAGTTACTTTTGAGGCTGAGATCTGAAGATTGTGGTGCAAAGCCAGCCCAAGCAGGAAAGCCAGTAAGACCCACATCTTCAATTAATTACAAAAAGCCAGAAGTGGAACTGTGGTTCAAGTGATCAAAAAGAAAAAATAAAGCTCAGGGACAGTGCACAGGCCCCGAGTTCAAGTCCCAGGACTGGCTGGCACTGGCGTGCACACACACACACACACACACACACACACACACACACACACATGCACGCGCACGCGCAACTTAAACCTTAAGAAGGTAGCTCAGCCTATAATCTCAGCTACTTGGAAGGTGGAGACTGGAACACCACAATTCAAGAACTGTGCAGGAAAGTTCATTAGATTCCATCTCAACCAGCTTCTGGGAGCAGAGGTACATACTTGTGAGCTCAGCAACCAGCAGAAATAAGAGGATGGCAGCCTAGGCTGGCCAGGTATAAAGTGAGATGGTCCCTTGAAAACAGTTAACACAAAAAAGGTTTGAGTGCAAACCGTAGTAGCCCCACCCCCACCCCCAAAAAAGGTTAGGAAAAATCAGTTACGTATAGTGTTATTTTTAAAAAGCATAACACTTATAAAATGGCATTACCTCTCTAAGAATTGGCATATAGATGGCTACCTTAATTTGTTCTAAAATAAGCACTTATTACCAGAATTAAACTGAAGGACTTCAAATCTCTTTCAATTTTAGTAGTTATAATTTAAACTTTTCTATAATGAAATCAATTCAGATTTCCCTAATGGTAATAGTTGTCATAAGGGATTCTAGTTGTTCCCAAAAATGTACACTTTGCATTTTCAAAATATGTACTTTTACCAATTTGCACAGTAACAGAATCCCTAGTTATCTAATTTTTATTATTTCATTTGGCCTAATCATCATGAATTGACTGACTTTGCTTATAGATTTGAATCCAAGCTAAGGCAGTGATTGCAAATCTAGTGTTTTGAGACAAAATTTCCTTCTTCCCTCCTAATCCCACACACACACCACAAAAATCACCTTTCACAAAACCCTTAATAACCTAATAATAACCCTTAATAACTACCCCACCTTGAGCAAAAAGGAATTTTTAAAGGCCATAATCACTGGAACTCCCCCTCAGTAAAAGTTCATTGAATTACTGGTAATAGTGACTACCACACTTTTCCCCCTAAGTTCCCATAGCCCAGTGCTATCTTATGTGCCTTTTTGCTAGTGCCCATTCACATTTATGTCCACTAATTGTTGACTAAAACAAAAAATCTCCTTATGAGCCAGGCATGGGTGCATCATGCCTGTAATTCCTAGCTAGTTGGGAGGCTGAGATTTGGGGTTGTGGCTCAAAGTCAGCCCATGAAGGAAAGTCTATGAGACTCTTATTTCCAATTAACTACCAAAGAGCCAGAAATAGCACTGTGGCTCAAAGTGTTCAAGCACGAAAGCTCAGGACCAGCATCTAGGTCCTGAGCTCACACCCCCGATTAGGAAAAAAACAAAAACAAAAAACAACCCTACCTCACATAGAATGTGTCCTTCCTTATACCCAATATCAGTCAACTCTGAGCTCCCTACTTTATGATTTACTTGTTATTTTTTCCCTACAACTCTCATTTCCTCAAATCATCATCAGTCACTTAAAAACTTTTACATACTTTTTCTATGTGTAGGATTGTGAATCCAGCCCCAGAGTTTACACAAACACAATGTTGACTACAATGAATGTACACCCTACAGAACAGTTAGGAGGGCCATTTTCCCAGTGTATGAACCATACTATTATTAGATCACCAAAGAGATGTCAGAAAGCTCAAGTTTAATTTCCAAAGGAGTGCTCATCTTTTTCAGAGCTCATTCATTTGACAAGAATATACATGACAGTACAACTTAGACAGACAACCTGCCAGTCATTACTTTTATTAGTTTAGCAAATGCCCTTGGGTCAGCCATTTTCAAAGCTCATTTATCAAAAATAGCATTTAAAAACAACAGCAAAGAGGGTGTGCTGGTGGAAAGGAGAAAGAAGGCTGAATACAACAAAATAGACTATATAAGAAAGCATGTTGGGGATGCTATTTTTTTTAGAGGTATTGGGGTAGAGAGTGTGACAGGAAGAGTGAAACTGATTGGAATACAGTACAAACCTGTGGAGAGGTAGCAATGAAATCCCTTGATATAAGTCAGGATTTTTTAATAGCATTCTTTAAAGCTAAACAGCCTTTGTTGGAAAATGATACAGAGGTGAGGAAAGCTGCATTGCTACTGACATCTGTGTAAAAGTAACGGGCTGAAGTCCTACTTGAGGCTTGCAAAACCTTCCCTAAAACATACCAGGCAACTCATATGGGAAGAAACTTAAAAAACACTTTTTATTAATGATTGTAAGGAAGTTAAAAAAAACATTATTTACATACATTTTTACAAACATTTCTATAAAATGATTTTTCTTTTTCTTTTAAAAGATTTCGACAAGGATTAAAACATTTACTATAAGCAATAAAACTTTATACCTGTTAAAAGTTATTTCATGGGGCTATTTTAACACGGAAAACATCCCTGAAGTTTCTTCTTTGATTGTTTTCTTCCTCTTTCCTGTGCCACCCACCACAAACTTTCTGTAAAACTTGAAAACAGAGAGCAAAACCCCAAGTATCATAAATCCTAGAATTAAAGTTGGTTTCATATACATATGAACTTTGAATAACTGTCTATAGACTTCTAAATTTATTACCTATTGTTAAATAAACTGTGAGGCACAAAGGAAAAAATAAGTCTTTTTCCTTCTCTTCATGATTTTCCTTAAATTCAGCACTCATAGAGGATACCTAAAATGCTAGTGACTTTCACCAGGTCAATGCATTAATTTACTGTGATTAATAGTAGGGCTGCTCTTAGGAGGTAGTGCTAAAGTCATGAGTGTAGATAAAGAACATGAAATTCAATCGAATACAAACTTAGCATTCTTCTTCTTGATGTGTTCCAAAGAAAGATATTCGAGAACAGGAAAGAGAAGTAAAGGGAAGGGTGGATGTTGGCATTTACTTTGGGCAGAAGGGATGTGTAAGGCATTGTAGACATCACAATAAGAGTAGCCACATACAGGGCATTCAATCTCCTAGACCTTGTTAGGTTGGGAGGATGAGCTACATGAATGGAGGGAAGAAAAGTGGGCAAATGCTCACATTTATGTATTATATAAAATTATATTCAATGTGCATCATGCAAAAATTGAACTATGTAACTTGAGAGTACAGATGGGAGGGGGGAAATGAGAATGATGGAAGACTGACATTGATCAAGATGCACTGAACTCATCACCTGACTTTAGAGAGTTGAAACCACTTTGTACTACTTAATAGTTTTTTTTGTTTTGTTTTTAAGTCATGGTGAGGCTTACCAGGGAATTAATAATCTGCCTATTATCAGGAGCTACAGAAGTAAGAAAAAACCTGAAAAGTAAAAGCTCAAATTCCTCCAAGTAACAGTGGCCTCTTCAAGATTATAAAGACAGGCTTCTGCAGTTGCTCATGAAAATACACAAAGAAAAGAGAAATGGAAGCAGATCTTTGTCTTATGTCTTTACAGTAGTAGCCTACACGTTGGAGGAAATGTCTCCTTCCCTGGTAGCAGATAATACAGCTTTCATTATAGAAGTTCAGCTAGCAATGCCACTAGTTACTCATGTCAATTAACTTAAGGGGGAGGCACACCAATAGAGCTTCTGCTAACTTAGCTTAATTTCTAAATACGTAGATAACTAAAGTACTTTTTAAACCAATTTAATACCTAATAATTTGCATTTTTAAGTGTTATTATTTTTTTCACTTATGAATCTCATTATCTTCATGAGTCAGAATGTCATTCTTCAGGACAAAGTTCCTGGGTTTACAATCCCTGTAGTCTGTTTTGTTAGCCCATCCTTCTGTTGTTTTCCTCAGGATACCTGTACACAATTGATGTGCAAATAAATGTAAAAACATGCATGACCAAGTTCCTTTTGTGAGAGGCAATTCTGAATGCAGGAGTTCTGTTCTGACAGAAGTAAGGTATACCTCTCATGATCATCTTAGGCAGAAAACTAAAATTCATTGAAAGTGTTAGCTTACACATTTGCAAAGAAGGCAATGTAACTGCGAACAAAAAATGGGAGTGGGGAGAGGGAGAGCTGGAGAGAACAGGGTAGAAGCCAGTAAGAAAAGCTACAGATTCCAACCAGAAAGCTTTTGGTTATCATGTGTAGTACTGAAACTACTATAAAAATTTGTTAAGAAATATTTCTTAAACTGTAACAGGAGTAACTGCTGTTACATGTGATGGACATAGAAACTTCAAGCTATTATAAACAATGGTCTCTTTGGTTAAAAGGGTAAATTTTCAAGAAAAACACAAAAACTATATAACTGTAAAAATGTAAAAGATAATATCACATGATGAACCAAAGAGTCATTCAAGTAAAATACAAGTAATGACTTACTCAATACTGACCTCTATTTCTCTATTGCCTAAATAATTACTTAACTATTCATTTTAAAAATAGACAAAATCTTAAGTATAAAAAACACTATGAAGTAAAAAAATTACTTAAAATATAAATCATAATCAAGCAGTATTAAATCTATGATAAAGACCTGAGTAAAGGATGATATCCTTTAGACACTGAGTCATAAACATTAACACTGGACCTAAATTAAAGCCTAAATTATCTGGGGAGGGCAAGAGGGAATACAGAAATGGCAAGACAAAGGGTGAGCAATTCAGCAGTGATACTCAGTAGATACTATGTTGAAAATGAACTATACAGTTTGGGGGTGGGGGGGAAACCTGGGAGAAAATGAGGGAACAGGTGACACTGTTTAAGTAACTGTGACCCCTCTGTACATCACCTTTGCAATAACAATTTTAAAAATAAAAAATAAAAAACAGGTTTAAGGGGGAGGCTGGGAAGGGATGGGCAAGGGAAACAAAGGAGGAGGCTACAATGCTTGATAAGAAATGTACTCATTATCTTGCCCATGTAATTGTAACCCCTCTGTACAGTATTTTCACAATAAAAAATAAATAAAATTTTAAAAAAACAAGTTTAATCTTTTCAACAATATAAACAATATAGTTAAAAACTATTTTGTACCCCTCTGTACGTATTTTCACAATAAAAAAATCATGAAATTTAAAGTAAAAAAAAAACTATTTTGTAAAGAGATAATAAATGTGAAGACTTTTTTAAATAGGAGAAAAACAAACATATATATCAAAACTAAATTACCATAAGGTACGATATTTTACTAGAACAAAACCAATGGAAAGAAATATGGCAATCATAAGGTTTTTCTTTCCTCTTGTAGTGCTGGGGATGGAACCCAGAGCTGTGCATGTGCTGTTAAGGAAGTGTTCTGACACTGAGCTACATCCCTAGCCCTGAGATCTACTTTTCAAAATATAAATTTATATTTATATAATTTTATATATTTTTACTATAATTAAAATATTGTATTTTATATAATAAAATATTTTTATTGTTAACATGCATCAATGTTTTATCAACAGTAATTTTCCAAACTGTCAGAAATAGATCAATACTCTCTAAGATTTATCAAAATAACATTCACAGACACAATATTGTCAAACAAACCTACTTGACTCTAAGAGAAGCAGGAAAAAATGAATAGGATGTTACACTTCAATGCCTAGGAAAGAGATGTTGAACAAGAGGCCTATGGGAACAGAAACACATTTTGTTAGAGAGACTATTTTTAAGACTTGTTTTCATAAATTACGATAAGATGGTTCACATTTAACATGTGAGTTTAATGTAGATTCCAGAATCGTTTCTGGAGAAATTGTGAAGACACTAAATTTATTCTTACAATCAATGCTAGCTAAAAATCAATCCTGTTCTCTGATGATAAGCAAGCAGGTCATGTAAGAAATGAGAAAATTGGAATCAAAAACCATAATTAACTGTAGTAGAACCAAATTGTGTTTTAATTCAATTGTTTTTTTAAATAGGTAACCCATTTTATCTGTATCTACTTAACTACTCTCTACCATATATATATATATATATATTTTTAAAGATTTCCACCCTAAAATCTTGCACCCAGAATTTTTACCTAAGTTTTAACACTTTCACTCTCTCCTCTTCCTTGGTCCTTATCTCCCCCCCTCCCTCTCCTTGTGCCAGTACCAGGGCTTGAACTCAGGGCCACACGCTCTTCCTCACTGCTGACACTCTACTACTTGAGCTCTACTTCTAGCTTTTTGGTTTATTAGAGGTAAGTCTTGTGGAGTTGGTTTCTCAGGCTAGCCTCAAACTTCAGTCCTCAGCCTCCAGAGAACCTTAGGATTATAGGCATAAGCCACCAGTGCCTAGCTAATCTTTTCTCTTATAAAATGAAGCTAAGAAAATTAAATTGGGCATGGATATGATTATAAAACAAATTAAAATAGAACAAAATACTTTTGGGGGGGTTTTGGTGGGGGGGTTGGGGAATTTTTGGTGTTTTTTGTTTGTTTTTGCCAGTCCTAGGGCTTGAACTCAGGGCTTGGGCACTGTCCCTGAGCTCTTTTGCTCAAGATTAGAACTCTGCTACTTGAGCCACAGCTTTTTCTATTTATGTGGTGCTGAGGAATGAACCCAGGGCTTCAGGCCTGGTAGGCAAACACTCTACCATTAAGCCCATTCCCAAACCCTTGTTTGGGATTTTGTCCAAAACAAAATCACCTTTTAAAAAATATTTCAGGGCCAGAAGCTGGTGGCTCACGCCTGTAATTCTAGCAACTCAGGAGACTGAGATCTCAGGATTGCAGTTCAAAGCGAGCCTGGGCAGGAAAGTCCATGAGACTCTTATCTCCAATAAACCACTAGAAAACCAGAAGTGGCACTGTAGCTCAAGAGGTAGAGCTGAAGAGCTCAGGGACAGCACTTGGGCCCAAAGGTCAAGCCCCATGACCCACAAAAAAAGAAGAAAAAAAAAAGAAATTAAGGGACTCAGGATTTAGTATAGTACTTGTCTATCAATAAGCACAAGACTGGTTTCAATTCCTAGCACTCTACAAAAAAAACAGTATAGTTTCAACACTATTAAAATCTTACTTCTCTAATCAAGTGTATCTTAGTTTGTCTCAGAAACAGACTCTGAGACAAGAATTCACAAACAAGAAGCTTATTTGGAAATAATCCCAGAAAACAGTGATAAAGGAATGGGCAGAGACAGAGAAGAGGGAGGAAGAAAATAAAGAATATGTGTTTACAATTTTTGTTGTAGGCAATGAAGAGGCCTCTTCTGGGAACTCTAGAAAGCAGCATGAAACATGCCTCTAAACTACCACCACAAAGGTTTTTTTGAAAGCTGATACAATTACCCATCACTGGCCAAGGACTGCTCTGGGACAATGATCTTCCCAGTACTTCCAACCTGCTCTGTGTGCAGCTGGAAAAAAAAAAATCCAAGGCAGTCCTATGTGCTTGCAGGACACTTTCTACAGAAGCTGGAATGGTGCAAGCCAAGTCTCCACCCTCATGTCTCACCACCAGTAAGATAATCATACAAAAAGAAATTTAATTGTGCATTTTTATGATGTAAGCAAGCAGAGTAGAATTTCAAGGTCTTAAAGTGACTTGACTTATGAAATGCAACCACTCTGTACAATACCTTAATAACAATAATAAAATTATACTTTAAAAAAAAAGAACTTAAAGTGACCCTTCCAGCAGAGAAAACAAAAGTCTACAGAGTTAAAAGAAGTCCTTGAACCCATAAAAATATATCTATTTTATCTGAATTAATGAAATATATTTCTACATATGATTTCCACTTTAATTGAATTTGCAAATGCCCATTCCTTTTTAAAATCCAATAGGTTATCACAGCCAACACCAAAAACAAAATGCAGAATACAGTGCAATATTTGAAATACATCACACTGAAAATCAGAACAACTAAATTATTGTCCCAAATCTGATACTAACTAGCTATCTATGTACAAATAAGCAGTCATGTAATCTGCATGGCTCTCTGGTACTCTATCAATAATGTCTGGCTTTTTACTGCTGAGATTAAGAAAACAAAGCTGTAGGATTTTTTTTTAAGATGTGAAACAGGTTTTGAAATTTTCAAAGTAGAATGTATTAAATATGTTTATTCTTGTCAAAAGACATCAAAAGGTGGAAAGACTACTACAAATCATATTATTCAATTCTAACCCAACTCTGCTACAGAAATGAATATCATCCTAGGCAGGGCAGTGATTTATTTCAGCAAATTAGCAGCAACTCACCTGTAGAGTTGAAGTGGATTCCAATCTAGTACTTCCAGAACTTCAGAATTGGCTGGACATGTCAGTGGGTATGCAGCTAAAGCACAATTTTAATTAACTTTGTTTCAAACATTTTGCAAAACATCAGGTAATGGTATCACAAGATACTCTTTAAAAATGAGCTAGGACTACTCAGGAGGCTGAGATCTGAGGGCTGTGGTTTGAAGCCAGCCCAGAGAGAAAGTCCAAGAGACTCTTAGTTCCACCAAAAAGTCAGAAGTAGAACTGTGGCTCAAGTGGCAGAGTGCTAAATTTGAGCAAAACAGATTAAGGAGAGTGTCCTGGCCCTGAGTTCAAGCCCCAGGGCTGGCACATAAAAAGAAGTTAGGAATCGTGAAATAGCAGTTTACCAAATCATTTTCACTACTATTCAATTTCATTTGGCATTACATATTGTCTACCAAAATCAAATGTGTTCTCTTTAAATTACTGAGGTTGATTTACGCAATTAAAATCTGAAGATGTAAAAAGCCACTTAAAAGATGCCTCCAATTGAAAGGTTTTTTGGTTTCCTAGAGATGAAAATTGGTTTTTGGTTTCCTTGCTTCAAAATTCAATTCACTGAAGTTGAATAAACACCAATTAAATGTCTATTATTTGTTACATTAAATTAATAAGTTTTAAGTGGAAAGAATTCCCAGAAAAATTCCATTTATAAAATAGTTTAAAGTATCTTTATTAAATCTAATTTTACAATTTAAGTAACTTTTAGACACTCACAAGATTCAGTCAATACGATCTACGACTTTTATTCTTCATGTTCTTAGTACTTTTTCCTTAAGTGTATGTAAAGAATTCACATTCTGTAAGGAATTCAGAATATCATGGTCAGAAAATTTTAAATATTTTTAATGTTTACATTGGCAGATTTAAAGATCAGAACTTAGGTCCTGCTTATAGTTGAATACACTTGGCTTTCAACAGCTTTTTAATAATGGCATTTATATTGTCTTTGGCTTTATTACTAGGATGATAGGGAAAAAAACGAGCACATCAGTTACATTCCTCACTCTCAGTATGAATGTGCACTGCAACAAAATTGCATCATATTATGGCTTTCACAATCAGAACTAGCTTTTAACTTTTTCCCATTATTTTTATAGGATGACAGCTAATACCTTATAATTAAAGGTTCAAATGTGTGGGTGCAACACACACACACACATACACACACACACACACACACACACACACACACAAACCAGAGAATCAAGGAATAGATGGCAAATCTGAAATACTGCACAAACAAAATCCATTCGTAACAGTAATGAGGCAGAGGCAGGGCTCAGTTGTGGCAAGAAGAAGTTATAAAAATCAGTCACTGTTGACATGTGCAGTGCATTGAATCACATTTGCAGCTATGTGCTGGAAGTAATTTTTATCTGCCAGCTGCTCCTGCCTCTCCTCCTAATATTTTGACATCGGTAAATTTAAAAACAGCTCTCTTGACTTAGTACCCTTTCCACTTCTGATATGGCTATCATGTAAGTTGAAGAAAGCACCTTTGTTTGAGAAAGAAGCCATTTACTTAAAGACTGACTTAAATTTGTATTAGGAATAGAACTTTGCTTTACATTTACATGCTCTAGATAAAACAAATTGATTATTCTAGAGTTCCACTATTACTAATGAAGCAACAATCATCTTGCCAAGTCACAATCTCTATGTTTAAAGTTAGTGATTAAAAACAATTTTGACATGAAAATAAGAAGTTTTGTATAAGTGAATCTGATGTTATTTGCACTAATTCTACTAGCTTTTGTTCAGCCTGGTGATCTATGTTTATAATTATTATAATTATAAAATATTTTCAGGTAATAAAGTATTTCCAGGGACTCAACTTTGAGAATCACAGATGTAGTTTTTGTTTAAATACTTCTAAAAAGCCTATTTTCATTATCAGATTCTCATACATTAAATACAGAACCAGAGATGGTTTCTTAATACTATTTTACCCTAGAACAAAAAATGATGCTGTTGTTGTTATGACATTCCCTCAAATAGTTGAAGAAATCTCCCTTTCCTTAAACTTATCTTCTCCAAAGTAACTGCATCTATTCTTCATCTTCATCCCACATGGGCCTCTCATCACTCTGGCTTTCTCAGCGGACATTCACTGGCAGTCTGTAACTACTCTGGGTCTTCTGGCAATGAAAAGAGCACTTCTTGAATACCTGGATTATGCACTGACACTGACTTGATGAGATTTTTCAGTCATCATCAAAAAATGACAAAATAAGTCTACAGCAATTTTTCATCAATCTAAACTTACTTAAATTTTTCTCCTTAACTCTTAAGTTTTTGTCCTTCCTTAACATCAGAGTTCACGGTTTAAATGAGGGTGATAGAAGATAGTAGTTATTTTTCACACAAGTAAAATATTTCATAATCTTATTTAAAATAATGATCTAGTATCCTAAAGCACTTAGACAAAAAAAGAGAGAGAAAATAAAAAGAACTCCAGCCACGGTGATACAGATTATAATCCCAGGACTTCAGATGCTAGGTATGATAACCACTGGGAAGCCAGCCTGGTCTACCTAACAAGACCCTATCTCAAAAAAAAAACAAAATAAACCCTTATTGGAAATAACTAGTACATGTGTAGGACAAAAAAAAAAAAAAAAAAAAAAAGAAAGTTCACCTGTAAGTTCTTGGAATAATACAAAAAAATTGTGGCAGGCTGAGGAGTGTGGTAGCTCAGTGATGGTAGAACATGAGCTTGGTATGCATAGGGCCCTGGTTCAATCTGTACCACCAAAAAGATACAAGACATTTGCAACAATAACCATAACCCTACACTGATCATTCCTTCATTCCATTAATTTATAGTAGTAAGGTAAGCCCATTAGGCTTCAGGAAAAAAAGGATTTCAAAGTACTGTAACACTAATTCTAAGAGTTCTTAATTTCCCTTACATTTCTTTAAAATTTCAGTCACCCCTCACTTGATAGGCTGGTGTTCTACCACCTGAGCCACACCTCCAGCCCCTTTTTGCATTGGTTATTTTCAAGGTAGGGTCTTGCTTTATGCTAGGCCAGCCTGGACTGTAGTCCTCCTAACTTATCTCTCCCATGTGGCTGGGGAATACAAGTGTATACCACTGCAACCACCATTGTGTTACTCTAATAGCTGAGATAATAAGAGATGTGTCACTGTGTCCAGTCCCCGATCCACCACTCTCCACCTCTCAAGTAGCTAGGATTACAGGCTTGAGTCAAGGCAACAAACTTATTCTATTCTTTTATAAAGACTTGTTACCTACTCAAGACAGAGCACTTACTTACCTGTCCACTGACCTAATCTCTAACAAACATTTCTCAAGGACTCACTAGTGGACAGTGAGGAATCAAAGAAGACACTGCTCTGTACAATCTAAGATTTTAAAAAAATGGCCACAAGTAACTCATCAGTGTATGATAAAAAAGCAACAGTATAAAACTAACTTTGTTTGCATTTTATATTTTATATACAAAATGCTTTCAAAGGCACTTAAAATAGGAAAGCTTACATATAATTTATAATATTAATTATACTAAATAAGGTTAATTCATTTCTGGCTTACATTAAGTAATAAGATTTTCATTTCCATATACATAGAGCTCAAATCAAAAGATAATACATATAATCTGATTAAATTCTGTAACTACTTAACATAAGTGACACTAGAGTAGTTTAAAAAAAACACCTCAAAACATCAAATCGTTTCAAACAAAAAGGGCTTAAGAGATTGCCTCCACATTGTACACATGAGAATGCATCAATAAGACATGAAACACAAGTTCAAGAGACAGAACTGGAACCCAACACAGAACTATTGGCTTGGAATTCATTTCAAAACTAGATATAAAAAGTATGCTTGCATTCTATGAAAGGGTAGAGTGATATTGAGATATTGTAATTATATAAAAGCACAGTACAAACCAAGTGTGGTAGTGGTACTTGCCTGTAACTCCAGCACTAGGGAGGCTGAAGCAAGAGTATCAGGAGTTTGAGGCCAATCTGGGTTATAAGGAAATCCTGTCTCAAAAAAGCAAAAATAAAAGTATAGAATAGTACACGATACTCCTCGAGTTACAGGTCACACAACCCAAACAACTCTTCTTTTATCTTTTTATATACCAACTATAAAAATCACAGAAGGAGCCAGAGGTCCATAGCTCACCCCTGTAATCCTAAACTACTCTGAAGGCTGAGATTTGAGGATTGTGGTTTGAAGCCAGACCAAATAAAAGAAAGTCTGTGAGACTCTTATCTCCAAATAATCAGCAAAAAGCTAGAAGTGGAGCTGTGGCTCAAGTGGTTGAGTGCCAGCCTTGAGCAGAAAAGCTAAGGGACAGTGCCCAGGCCGTGAGCTCAAGCCCTAGTACTGGCACACAAAAAAAAATTTTTTTAAATCCCTAAAGGAAAATAACTACAAAGCAACTCATACTAAAATTATTAAAGAAACAACCAGTTTTGCTGAACAAATTTGTTAAAGATTAGAAGAAATGTCACTAGTAAAGGGTTGGTACAGTGAGAACTCAACACTACTTACTAATTTGGTACAATCTTACTGAAAGATAATTTGGCATGTTTTAAAGAGCCTAAGACATTCTCACCAGGCAAACCACTTATTCCATCCTATAACTATATCTAGAGAATGAGTCTAGGATAGAATTATGATTTTATAATAAGGATGGCCATCCTACTATAAAATTGTCAAAAGATTAGAAACAACCTAAGGTCCAAAGAGAAAACTAGTTAACTTATAGTATTTTCAAACAATACAGCAGCCATTTTTTAAAAACCACATTTTCAAAGACATGGGTAGGTACTTATAATAGGTTATTAAAAAACAAAGTACAAAACTATATGGTTGGTATAATCTTAACTTTGTTATCACACACACACATCACACTCATACACATGAATAGCCTAGACAAACACTGAAAGAAAATACAAAAAATATTTAACAGTGTTATCTCTGGGTAGTGAGAATTGCAGACAATTTTTTTCTTTACACTTTTCAGTATTTCCAAATTTTCTACAATACCCATGTGCTAGTTTGATACTCAAAACATTATTCAAAAAATTCACTCTTGACAATTCATAAATTTTTATAGTCTATATTAAGCAAAAAATAAAAACATATAGTACTCAAAGTATATCTAAATAAATAGATATACTCAAAAGTATATCTGAATAAATAATTGATGTGTAACAGTATAGTTTCTACACATATACGTGGGTAATTTTGAATCTAAAAGGTAATTTTATCTCATTCTTAAGTATAGAAAATTGATAATAAGAAAGGCAAATCTTTAAATAGAATTGGTGCAAGGCATCTAAAGTTGTGCTATTGTCATAACATTGAAGATATAACCACCCTCCAATGAAATACAGATAACCAGTGTCCTGTTAAAATAGGTATAATACACAACATGCATGGTGGCTTAACTGACTGAATTACATTTTGTTTTTTGCCAAAGTGACTAGAATTGATCTTTGTTAAAGAAATAAATACAACACCATACCATTATTTTAGTTGGAAGAGCCGCACCAAAAATCAGGCCAAAAAAATAGGACTATCAGAAAATCCAGTGGGTTTTGCTGCTGTTGTTAATGATTTCTTGCTAAAAATTCAAGTAAAAAAGTCAAATTGCTCAGAGCACTAAAAAAAAAATCATAGCAGTGTATGGTCTGCAAAGATTTGAAAAATACTAGCAACACTCTTCAATGTTTCTTCATTTGCAGACTATCAGATATCATCTCTGAAATAAAGGACTGATCTATGTCTTTTACCATTCTTCAATCCATAGTCTACCAAATACTGTAATGACATGGGGAATGTCACACACAAAGGCAAACAAATATAATTTTTAAAGTTAATTATAAAATCATATTGATTTCTGTGATTTAAAAAATCACATAATATGCAAAATATAAAATACATCCTAAATATATTTTTACATAGAGCTGAGGCTTACCATTTTAACAAAAATTCTGAAATGGAATTAATTTTTAAAAAAACAAATTTCATATATACCACAGAGCAATAAGTTTAAATCAGACTATTTTGAGTTGTGTAGCCCTTTATTAGCAACTAAAATAGAAGGTATCTGTTGTACAACATGGGTAGTAATTGTCTATTAACTGGGGTTTATTGTGTTCTAATACAGATCATTTATAAATGCAATTCTTTATTAAAAAGCTTCCACCCTTATTTTGTTTGTTTGTGTACAATTTGCAAAACTATTTGAAAGCGGAGTATATGTGCACAAGTCTGCAAAGAGTGCAAATTTAGGATATGATAAATGCTTTACAAGTCACTTCCAAAAAACTGCCACAATTTGGCCTTTACATTGACGTCTCTTTTAATCAAAATATTTTTTGATGCCAGCCTTCATTCCACTGCCCAAAACTATAAAGCATTTACTTAATGAGTTGAAATTAAGAAGGACTACACCTACTAGAAAAGAAGAGAAGAAAGTTCTATTAGTTTGAGGTTTCAGAATCCCCCCAACCAAAACCAATGTCTCGGTAAGGGCTGGGCTGGGACCCGGGCAGAACATGAGTATGTGCAGGTGGCATCCCTGAGGATTCAGTTTCAGTGGACCGTGAGTGCTCCAGCCGCGTAACTCACTGAACTGTCTTGCCAGTTTCTACACTGGCTGGACTGGGCATAATTCAAAAAGGAAAAGCTCATATTCATCCCATTCTTCTGGAGTTCTGTGATAGCCTAAAAAAAGAAAAATCTGGTTATGACAAATATCAGATAAAAAGCTGAGCAATCTGAACATGATGGATGTTTGACTGCCCATGTCACTACTTAAGCCTAAATTTCTTTCACCCTTATTTTCATAAATATGTCTTGTCTATTAAACAGAAAAACTGAGAACTCATTTGATCCTCAAAGACTCTCTTCTAAAGAAGCTTGCTCAATAATTATACATTAGACATCATCCATTCTACCTTTTACTCTAATTTTCAAAAACTGTTTTTCAATAAAACATAGTATCTCCCTATCTTCTAAACCAAATTTTCTGCTTTAAAATGTTGCATTAATATCTTGAAGTTTTTGTCTAACTTTGGCTAAATTTGAAATGTGCATAAATTAAGTTTCAAAAATAAAAGACATGCTAGGATTTTTTTTTACTTTACTTATGGATTGGTCATTTATTTAATGAAACTTTTCATTTGGTGCAATTCAGACTTTAGTTGTCACTTATTCTAGCTCAAGCCTCAGTATTTATTTCCAGGTAGTTTCAGCGCATGTCAGGCTATCTCTCAGTATACCTACCCAGCTTAAGGGAAAAAACCTTAAGGAAAAAAGTCCACAACACATTGTCCTTTAAACCATTTAACAGAATACTAGACAGCAGAAGCTCTGCCTTGCAGATTATTTCTCTGCCTTTCTAAACAAAGTGGCTGATCTAAACAAACCAGCCACTGTTAATTCTTGAGTATACATTTTCTCTCTTTTTTCCTTAAGTTCAGTATTTTACTTACTAGAAAGAAAAATCAATGTTTTATCTCTTGAAATCCAACAAAACTTCTGTTAGTACTCTTTAAATGAGATGGGAATTACCATTTTTGTTTTAAAGAGAAAAGCAGACTCGTCACCTTTCCTGCATCTAAAGTTCAGTTTGGCTTATATTTATAAAGACATACTGGACTAAGGTCAAGAGAAAATATGACTATTCTAAATAACTTTCTGTATTTAGCAGAAAATACAGACCTGTATTCCAAGGGTCAGTTTATTCACACACTGAAAACTGGCCATCTACAATTGTGTTACAGGTACTAGGGAGAAAATGGACTATGTGTACATACAACCAAAGACAATAATAAGCTCAATGCTTAAGAATATATTTTAAAATATGACAATATTAAATGTTAGAAGTCAAAATTTCCTAGATTACTCACATTTAATAACACCCCAATAGGATGTCTTCCACATATAGTATTATGGTATTTCTTCAAGTAATTGCTAAAAGATACAGGATCTAATTGTTCTATAATACTCATACCCTAAAAAGGAAAAAAGAAAGAAAAAACACAACTTATTATTCCTTAATTATATTTTACAACTTAGAGCTAGACATAATTAATAGACAGAAAGGAAACACATTAATTTTAGTGAGATAGAAAACTCATTCATCAAAGGAAATCCCATTATAGTTAATTCTCAACTGACAGAAACCCAGTTCATTTTCTCAAAACTCCAGAAATATTTCTATACCACCTTCAATTGTCATCATTTAGCTTACAATCTTGACACATTTCATGACATATTTTCTTTGAATTAAGAACACTATAAAAATAAGCATGCTGTGAAATTTTTCACATAAAACCTAAAATTAGATTTGGGTTATGGTTCATTTCTCCCAATGTGGTTTTCCTGCAACTGGCATAAAGAATCAAAAGTCCACCAAATGTAACTATTTCAACAAGATACACTTACATATCAAGGTGTGTAAAGTACTTTATCAGTCATTATCTAGGTATCTGATTAAAAAGAAAACAACATAATCTAAGAAAATAGTTAAAATATTTTAATTAATTTAAAATTGATGAGGGGTTTAGATTTTTCTTTTTACATTTTAAAATGCTTTACTTTCAATATTTTAATTCAGAATATTTAGACTACTGTTAAAAGGCAATCTGTACTCTCCAAAAACATTCAAATAATATGTAATTCATAATCCACGGTAACTTTTATTCACTGAGTCGGGCAAATAACTGGTTCCAACTAATTTGTCACCAATTACCTTTCATTATTTACTCATTCAGGTTAAACACTTTATATCTCTGTACATCTAAATTACTACCCTCTGGAGAAATATAAGTGACTTAAATGGCACATTCTGTGTGATTTTTAAATATTACCTCACATTTTCACAGAACAGGTATAAAAATGCAGCGAATAGTCAGAAGAACAGCTATAAATAATAAATCATCTGGAAAGTATAATAATCAAGAAGTAACAAATTTTGTAGTAACAAATTTTGTAGTTAGGGGCTTCAAAATGTAATTGTATAAATAAGTTTTTCAGAATATTCATAACTTTTACAAGTATCAATTTTACTACAAATGTATCTAAAACATAGCTTGTTCATTTATAATAAACTTTGCATTGCTTACACAAAATTAGGCAGGTATAAATCTATCCACAACTAGGTTTTTTTTTGTTTTTTTTTTGTTTGGGTCTGGTCGTGGGGCCTGAACTCTGGGCCTGGGCGCTGTCCCTCAGCTCTTCAGCTCAAGGCTAACACTCTACCACTTGAGCCACATCACCACTTCCGGCTTTTTTCTAATGTGGTGCTGAGGAATCGAACCCAGGGCCTCGAGCATGCAAGGCAAGTGCTCTACCACTGAGCCACCTTCCCAGCCCCCCACAACTAGTTTTTTGCTGTTGTTGTTTTGTTTTGTTTTGTTTTTTGGTCGGTCATAGGGCCTGAACTCTAGGCCTGGGCGCTGTCCCTCAGCTGTTCAATTTATGGTTAGTGCGCTACCACTCGAGCCATAGCACTACTTCTGCTTTTTGTTTTGGGGTTTTTTTTTGTGCTTATGTGGTACTGAGGAATCAAATCCAGAGCCTCATGCATACAAGGCAAGCACTCTACCACTGAGCCACCTTCCCAGCCCCCACAACTAGTTTTTAATGCTGTCAGTTTCCCGTAACAACCAGGAGCCTTCCAGGTCAAAAATAATATATGGTGAGAACTCAGAGGAATATAAACTAACTTAAAAGTTAAACCTAAGAGAAGCAGCTAAACTCTGGTGAAAAGGAAACCCTATAATGTACTACTAAACTAACAAGCAGTAATGCTGAAACCAAATAAGAAAACTCTTTAAAAACAAGAATGAAGATTGTATCTCCCCTAAATATGAAAAATTAATAATATGAAAATTAATTATAATAATTCCTTTAATTAATGCCCCCATATAGATGCTTACCTTGAATAAAATTCACTAACAAAAGCTATGTGAAATTGAAATTACATACATTTTAATATTAAAATCTCCAAGTACATTTGAAACAAGCTTCATATTTAGTTTGATTTGAATTCAAAGAGAAAAAAACTGATAGCTATTTATAGAAGGCAAGGAATTCCAAGTCGCAGTTAAGAAACCCTTATTCTGAAAGATTTAGAATCATAAAAGTAGAGAAGACTCTAAGAGTTCAAAATGAAGATAAATGAACTAAATTATAACAGTGAAAAAATTAAAATAAAATAACTGACATTAAAGGATTAACTGTATTTAAAAAAACTTTAATTCCTTAAAGTATGTTATATAACTACTAGTGCAAGAGTCAACTGGATTACACTCACATATACAAATGTGATCTAAAGGTATGCCTTCTTATGTAGGAAGAATAGAGGAATTTGGGCTTTTCTCACAAGTGAACCTCTCCAACTAGAATTCACAAAGTTTGGAACAAAAGTAATGATGATAAAATCATAAAATTGAGAATACTGACAAATACATTGTTATATACATTTATCTTTGATGCTAACAACTGTGAAATGACTACCAAAATTCTAAACAAATGAAACTACAAGTTCAATGTCATATCAAAACTCCAAGAAGATGAAAAGCAAAGGTTTCCCTAAATACATGGATCCTAACTATGCCGGAAGGCATAGTCAGTAGGTGTAATGCCCACGATCAGCAGAATAAAAATTTGACTGTATCTCTGTACAATAAGCTGGGTTATTGTCCATCAGATCTAAGTTGGAAAGCAAACATTATAAATATCAAAGCCTATCCATTAAGAGTATGAAGTTATTAGGTGATTTAGCAATTTTAAAAAAGAAGAAATATAAAGAATGAATACTAACTCCCTAATTTTGAGGGTACCATTTTGTTAAGTCTCCAAATAATGGGTGAAAACTTATAATGTCAAGTCTCTATCAAGCCTCAGTTCTAAACTGAATAAGCATATTTATTAACTGAGAGAACTGTAAATTCAGGACTCTGGTTAAAAACAAATGCATTTAAAAATACAGGTACTGGTGGCTCATACCTATAATCCTAGCTACTCAGGATGATGAGATCTGAGGATCATAGTTTGAAGCCAGCCCAGGCAGGAAAGTGCATGAAACTCTTATCTCCAATTCAGGCAGGAAAGTGCATGAAACTCTTATGTCCAATTAACTAACAAATAACCCAAAGTGGAGCTGTGGCTAAGCTGTACCTTGGCGAGGGGGGAAGGGTGGGGTGGGAAGAGCTTACCTTACATTTAACAAAATATCTATTTAAAGATCATGCAGGGTCAGGAGCAGTGGTGGATCTAGTCTGAGGCCAGTTTCAACAGAAAGCAAGCAAGATTCCATCTCTATCAATAAGGCAGGCATGGTAGAAGTCCATACCTACAGTTATGTGAAAGGCAGTAAATAGGAAGATTACAGTCCCAGGTCAGCCCTAGGCTGAAAAGTGAGACCTATCTGAAAAATGACCAAAGTAAAATAGGTCTGGAGGGACATGGCTCAAATGGTAAGGCACCACCTAGCAAATGTCTTGAGTTCTAATGCCAGTATTAAAAAAATTACACAGAAGTAAATAAATCTATTCTGAAGTAACAAAATCAAAAGAGAAGCAAATACTTTTTGTTTTGTTTTTGTGTAGGTCCAGGGGCTTGAACTCTGGGCCTGAGCACTGTCCCTGAACTTCTGTGCTCAAGCCTGGTATTCTACCAGTGTGTGTGTGTGTGTGTGTGTGTGTGTGTGTGTGTGTGTGTGTGTGTGTGTGTGTGTG
>NW_012267236.1:4208057-4220395 GCF_000151885.1 Dipodomys ordii | reverse complement strand
TGTGTGTGTGTGTGTGTGTGTGTGTGTGTGTGTGTGTGTGTGTGTGTGGTTAATTGGAGATAAGGGTCTCTTTGACTGTGATACTCAGGTCTTAGCCTCCTGCATAGCTAAGATTACAGGTATGAGCCTCCAGCTCTCAGCTAAGATGCATTTTTTTAAATGTTTAAGCAACAAGAACAAGAATCATATCTTTTAATAATAACCACTTAATCATAATACTGTCAGTCCTTAGAACTATTAACCCAAAGTATAAAGTAAGGATGTATATTTATATGAGGTAAAACACATGTTCAGGGCAAGCAAATATTTTTGTTTCTTGAAAGATAAGACAAAATCTTAACAATGAAAATAATTCTATGCAAAAAAAGAAACCCACCCTAGCAATATACTAATAAAGGCTGCCATACAGATAAAAAGGGTGATGTGACAAATATGAACACTTTATCTTTCCAAACAGTAAGAAGAAGCAAGTAGCTGATATTCAAGTTAAATGAAGTGGCCAAAAATTCTGACAAGCTGGGAAGCTGGGACTCACGACTGTAATCCTAGCTTCTCAGGAGGCTGTGATCTGATGACTGCAGTTTGAAGTCACCCAAGGCAAAAAAGTCCAAGAGACTCTTATCTCCAATAAACCACCAGAAAACCAGAAGTGGAGCTTTGGCTCAAAGTGGAGAGTGTTAGCCTTGAGCAAAACAGCTCAGGGACAGCACCCAGGCTAAGTTCAAGTCCCAAGATCAAAATTTAAAAAACATTCAGACAAGTTATAATGAACACTTGCAATAACATTTTCTTCTGAATTATCCATAATGCACTGGAGGCTAGCACTTCACCACATGAGCCATAGCTCCACTTTGGCTTTTTGCTGGTTAACTGGCTTTTTCTGGCTGGGCTGGTTTGGAATCAAGATTCTCAGATCTCTGCCTTCTGAGAAGCTAAGATTGTAGGTGAAAGCCACCAGCACCCACATAACACGTGACCATTTTCATAATAAATATTTATAAGTATGGCTCATATTTCAGCCAACCTGAAATTCACTAAAATCAATTTCTTAAAATGTACCTGCTTTTGTCAGGATTATCATGGACATTGCAAAATACTAATTACCAAAGAAAACAAAAAGATCCATAACTGATAAAATTACAAGACTATCTATACTATAATACAGAATTTCCTAACTACATTTGGAAGATGCATTTATTTTCATATCTCTTTGTGTTTGCATAATTAGTTTCCAAGACACCCAAATGTTAGATACACACATTTTAATAGGAACACCTATATTCATTTATTTTAGAAACTTTAAAATGATGTATTTTCTAATAACTTAATAATTATAGTTAGTATGGTTTCTCAGATAAAAAGGAGCAAAACAACATTAATTCTGAACAGATATAATGCAAGCCTCCATACTTAAAGATACCACTTTCTTCATTAAACTTTAAACATGTATACCTTTTATGGGTTGAACACTCTTTCCAAATGCATGACAACAGCAGTGTTTTCAATTTGATGGTTTTTTTTAAAGACTTCTGAAATATTTACATATACATAGTGAGGTATCTTGGAGATGAAACCCTTAAACATGAAATTCATTTATACTTCTAATACAGACTGAGGGCAATTCAAAACAATACTGTGTTTTTTTCTATGACCTGCAAATGTAAATTTTTCACTTGTGCCATCATAGCAGCCATCAAAAAAGTTACGGATTTTGAAGCAGTTCAGATCTTGGAACTTTAGGATTAAAAAAGCTCAACAACATGTAATTAATAACATTTTGATAGTATTTATACAGAGAACTATCCAACTTTATTTTCTCTCAAATTATTACATATACCAATACAGAGAACCATCCAACTGCATTTTCTCTCAAATTATTACATATTCCAGAATTCAGATATTGGTTCTCAAATGAACTAGCTTCTTAAACAAAATGAACTCTTAGAAAAGGAATATGCACTTAAAGGGAAGGGTGCAGGGAATATGATGAGAGGCAAAATAGATTATAATACAGTGTAAGCATGTGAAGAGATAATAATGAAATTAGCCAATGAAAAAAATATATATATACACTAAAAGAAAAGAAAAACAACATGCCAAAGTATATTTACAGTCTGATTTTATAAATCAAGACCTCATATAAGAATCTGCTTAAGACACAGATGAAAGCTAGGCCTTTATTATTTAACAGTATGCTATTAATAATAGAACATACTTGATCCAGAAAATGTGATATATATACACATACATACATACATACATACATATATACAATGGAACTCTATGCCTCCATCAGAAAGAATGACACCACCCCATTTGTTAGGAAATGGAAAGACTTAGGAAAAAATTATATTAAGTGAAATAAGCCAGACCCAAAAAAAATAGGTCTCATAGTTTCCTTTATTTGCAATAATTAGTATACATCTAGTATAATCTTACCAGACAAGCAGAAAAGGTCAAACGCTATGTACATATGACCATATAAGATGATGCTAAACAAAACAAACCCCAAGATATAGACACAAGAGGTTTTTTCTTTGTTGCTGTAGTTTTTAATGTACTATGTGATTTTTTTTTTGTTTCTTTTGTATGTTCTTCCTCCTATGATATAACCACTGCTGTCACTGTATTTAATTCTGGTGCCATGCATCTTGTATATGCATTTTTCTAATTTGAGGAGGGGAAGGGAAATGACAAAATGCTGAAACAAGGATACAAGTTGACCCATTCTAAAAATGAGATGTACAAGCCGGGCGCCTATAATCCTAGCTACTCAGGAGGCTGAGATCTGAGGATCACGGTTCAAAGCCAGCCCAGGCAGTAAAGTCAGTGAGACTCTTATCTCCAATAAACCACTAGAAAAAATCTGGAAGTGGAGCTGTGGCTCAAGTGGTAGAGCTCTTGCCTTGAGCTGAAGAGCCAAGGGACAGCGCCCAAGCCCAGAGTTCAAGCCCCACGACCAACAGAAAAAAGAGAGAGAGAAACATACAAGAAGACACTATGTTGAAAATGAACTTTATAACTTCAGGGGGAGGGGAGGGAAGAATAGGAGGTGGGAAGTAAGGGATAATAGGGGAAAAACAAAGGTGGGGGAACAATGCTCTATGGGAAATGTACTCATTATCTTACTCATGTAATTGTAACTCCTCTGTACAGCACCTTTACAATAAAAAATAAATAAATAAATACAGCATACAACCAGGTATCGGTGGCTCATGTCTGTAATCCTAGCTACTCAGGAGGCTGAGATCGGAGGATTGTGGTTCAAAGCTAGCCCAGGTAAGAAAGTTCATGAGACTCTTATCTCCAATTAACCACCAGAAAACAAGAAGTGGAGCTGTGGCTGGCTCAAAGTGGTATAACACTGGCCCTGAGCAAAAAAAATTCAGGGACAGTGCCCAGGTTCTGAGCCTTAAGACAAAAAAAAAAAAAACTCATGATTCACTGAAAATTCTATGTATGAATGTATTTCAATAAGTGAACTATAAAAATGGATTAACTCCTATAAAGTCAAATACTAAATCCAATAGCAATTACTAAATATTTACTCTGAAATTATATACTAGGCTATTTAGGTAAAACATTTAAAACAAGCTTCTAGGAAACTAGGTATATTTAGAAAGTCAATCTGAGTGCTGGTCTACTGTTTGCTTTTTGTAAGCTAAGCAGAAAAGGCAACAATTTCAGGAGACACTATAAATTATGACCATTGGTAAATGTTCTTTTTGTTGTGTTTCAACATAGACCAACATCCCAGCCCTGGCCAACCCTGTTTTGAAAGCATTCTGATTTCCATTGTAATGAAAGAGTTGAGGATTACTACCATGGACAAACTGATCTCATTAAATGGCAACTTAATATCCATCACCATGTTGAGACTTCCCAAACTATATCTCTAGTCCTGAACATTGTTGTGAGTCCTGCTGATTTCTTAGAAGTTCTAAATTCTATTCATTTCTTCACTGCTCCATCAATACCACCCCAGTCCCAGTTACCATACAATATTGCCAATGGCCACATTGTTGCTACTCTTGATTCTCTGTAGTCTATATTCCTCAAAAACATCAAAGTGACCTTTAAAACCATGTAAATCACATAACTTCACTTTTCACTATCCTTACATAAACTCTTCAGACAGGCTGATCTAGACTCTTTTAGTTTCATTGTTCCTATTCACCATCCATTTAATGGTCTTTCACTCAACTAATACTGAGGGAGGAAGGAGAGAAAGAAGTATCTATTGATAATCACTAAGAACCCAAACAAAAGAGAACAAAGTCTGTTCTCATGAAGCTTAATATCTAACAGGGGAGACAGTCACCAAAAAAATAATAAGCAGTAAGTCATATAGTAAAAAGTACTGAAAAGAAAAATAAAAGTGGGTGGTTCATCTCAGGACTGTAATGGAAAGTAATGTACATTTTTGGTTGTCCCAATAATTAGGAGATACTACTAGGATGTGGTTGGATTCTAAGGATGCTGATATAACATCCATACACAAAGAACATTTTCAATCACTAAGACTCTGACATATGAATTTAGGGAGAACTCCTGCCCCTATACTTGTACTTCAAGTCCATCTTACCACCAAGAGGAAAAGGTTTTCATATGGATTTTTTGTTTGTTTGTTTTTTGCCGGTCGTGGACCTGAACTCTGGGCCTAGGCGCTGTCTCTCAGCTCTTCAGCTCAAGGCAAGCGCTCTACCGCTTGAGCCACAGTGCCACTTCTGGCTTTTTTCTGTTTATGTGGTGCTGAGGAATCGAACCCAGGGACTGATGCATGCAAGGCAAGCACTCTACCACTGAGCCACCTTCCCAGCCCTTCATATGGTTTTAATATAGTATGGACTTCCCAGAAATGCCATCAACACATATAGTAGGAAAGGCTGTAGTTTGTTTTATTTACAAGAGTACTAAGGAATTACTCACCATTTTGGAAAATCAATTCATCCTACTTTATCACATACTAATTGGAAAAACAAAACATACCTGTAGGAGTCTTTATTGACTGCTGCTATATTAACAATATTATACCCAAGCATCTAATAATGCCTCTCTTCTAATACAGCTGTGCCTAGACTTTTAAATCCTTCCCACCTCCGGTACTGGTGCTTGTACTTAGGGCCTGGGCACAGTCCAGTGATAGACTAATGCTCTACCACTTGAGCGACAGCTTCACTTTTGTTAATTAATTGGTGATAAGAATCTCATGGCCTTTTCTGCCCAGGATGACTTCAAACTGCAATCTTCAGACCTCAGCCTTTTGAGTAGCTAGGACTATAAGCATGAGCCACTGGCACCAGGCTGGCCTTTCTTTTCATTTCATTTTTATATTACAGTTAAGAATTCATGTTTTTTAAATTATGTATACAGGATATTAATTTATTCATTTAAAAATATTTATTGGGCACATATGCTTTAATCACTCTTGTAGATCTTTTGGATACATCAATGAAAAAAATCAATACCTTAACCAATAAAAATGGAATAAGTAATATATTTAGTTTTTTAGAAGAAAAATATAGAACAAAGTTCAGGAATTCAGGATAGTCAAAAGGCCCTACTGGGAAGATTAAGTGTTAAGGCCTGTGAAAAAATTATATGGAAAAAGAGCAAAAGCCCAAAGCTGGAAACATATATGCCATTATCAAGCAATAGGAAGGAGACGTGTATGTTCACAGAGGAGTAAATGAAGCATGAAGGCAACAGAGAGAATAGGGTACATGCCATGTTGGCCCTTGTGGGTCATAATGGTAGACATTGCCTTTTACAAATAAGGTAATATTATAAGGGGCTTGAACAGAAGAATGACACAATCTGATTTGGACTTTAAAAGGTGTGCTTTGGTTCATATTTTAAGCTACTTTTAAACTAAAGATTAAAAAAACTAGATGGGGAAAAAAAAGTCAGGAAACTATAAGCTGTCAAATGAGTTGGGAAAACTTGCAACTATAAAAGGTTTTTGGTCAGGAGAAAATCGGGAGTTGCAATCAATGACATGATTCATTTTAAATATTAATAAGCCAGGTGCCAGTGGCTCACACCTGTAATCCTACCTTTTCAGGAGGCTTGAGCTCTGAGGATCTTGGTTCAAAGCCAGCCCTGGCAGAAAAGTCTGTGAGACTCTCACCTCCAATTAACTACCAGAAAACTGGAAGTGGTACTGTGACTCAAGTGGTAGAGCCCTCTCCTTGAGCTGAAGAGCTGAGAGACAGCACGCAGGCCCAGAGTTCAAGCCCCACAAGTGACAAAAATAAATAAATAAATAAATAAATATTAGTAAGGCCCCAGTGGAAATACCAAACTAGTAGTTGCTAAGTATGGAATTTATAACAGTGGTCCTTGGAAGGAGCTTTCTTAGCTTTTAGGTGCAAAAGCTGTTGATGATAAGCTATTAAGATTTTTTTCATAAAATTTAGAGCAAACGCTAAAAAAAAATAAAATAAAATAAACCACTCCAGAAAGACTTTTATTTACTCTGGAATAAATACTGAGGTATTTTTGAAGATTACTTTCTATATAGTTAGCTCAACAAAGACAATTTTTTTGTTGTTGTTGGTAGTGGAGCTTGAACTCAGGGCTTGGGTGCTGTCCCTCAGCTCTTCAGCTCCAGGTGAGCAATCTACTGCTTGAGCCACAGCACCACTTCCGGTATTCTAGTGGTTAATTGGAGATAAGGGTCTCATGGACTTTCCTGCCTGGGCTGGCTTTGAACTGTGATCCTCAGAGCTCAGCCTCCTGAGTAACTAGGATTACAGGCATGAGCCACCGGTACCCGGCTAGCAAAGACAATTTTAATGATAGGGAAAAATTTAAATGTAATCCAGTGATACTATCTATTTTACATATACACACTCATTCTTCCTACAGATACTCTTCTGTGTGGATGCTGAGTGTTAGCACTAGGGTCTTCACATAAATTATCACTGAGTTACTCTCCCAAATCCCTATATTCCTTCCTATAAGAATAAAGAGAATAATGAAAGTGATGCAGAAATGAGAACCATATAGCTGATCTCATTTTGAGACTCTCACCTCTTAAAATTAGACTTAAAATTAGTAATAAACATCACTGGATTCTCAATTTCCATCTTGCTGTTTAGGACACAATGGTAGATATGGATAAACATTTAAAAATCATTGGTACCAAGTTCAGAGAAACAAATGGCATAGGTTTTCTCTCATTTGTGGAAGCTAGCCCTAAAATATACCAGGACATGATAAATTATACAAGACTCTAGGCATTCACCCACAGTGAAACCAAAGGAGGATACTTTTAAGAGAGGAACACGAAGACACAATGCTTATGTGCCATATAAAATAGTATTTACCAAAATGAAAAAAAAAGTCATTGGTATATAAAGGGTAGATGAAAAGTAAGGATATTAATTCCAGGGTCCTGAAAGAGTACATGATGTAGAAAGAAAAGGCAAAATGCCTTCTTCCTCAACTGTGCTCCCTACATCTTCTCCACATCCAATCCGTCAACACCCAAATATTGTTCCTTTCTAATCAGTCAAACTGGTAAAAGGACAATTTTGTCTTTTGTTCATCTTAATTTAGCTTCTCTCCTTAAATTATTTTCTTGATCTGCTCATTTTATTCTTAACGTGACTCACCATACTACTTGATAGTACCCCTCTCTCTTAATTAAAGTTCTCCCCTCCTGGGTTAGCACTCATTCTGGACAGAATTATTTTACTAGTTCTTTTTGATCTTTTCACCCACTTAATGCTGTTTTGCTCCTGTGACTCAACTAACTCCTCTTTTCTTTATGCTTCTTGTACTCTCTGGACACCAGCACAAATACCCTTTCTATCTACCTTTCATATACCAATGGTTTTTAAGTGTTTATCTCCATTCAGAATCATCTTTGTGTTTTAAACCAGCAGTAACCCTTTAAAATATAATTTGTCATTTAAAATTTTCTACTATCCACATTAAAAACAAAATGACAAAAAAGTGAAATTAACTTTAAAATATTTTATCTACACAATCCATTTATATCATAATCATGATAAAAATCATTCGAAATTTTTTTTTCATTCTAAGTATTTGAAATCCAGTGTGATATTTTACACTTACAGCATATCTAAAATCACATTATCAACCATTTTTGGGGGTCAGTTGTGGGGCTTTAACTCAGGACTTGGGTGCTGTCCCTGAGTCTCTTTGTGCTCAAGGCTAGTACTCTATCACTTGAGCTACAGCTACCGTTTTTTGAGGCGTTAATAAATTGGAGATAAGGGTCTCACAGGGACATTTCTGCCCAGTCTGGCTTAAAACTTTGAGCCTCCTGATTAGCTAGGATTACAGGCATGAACGTCCAGCCACATTATCAACATTTTAAGTGAGGGGCTGGGAAGATGGCTCAGTGGTAGAGTGTTTGCCTTGCATGCATGAAGCCCTGGGTTCGATTCTTCAGCACCACATAAGCCGAAAAAGCCGGAAATGTCACTCTGGCTAGAATGGTAGAGCTCTAGCCTTGAGCTGAAAAGCTGAGGGACAGCACCAGGCCCAGAGTTCAGGACCCATGACAGGCAAAAAAACAAAACAAGACCAAAAAAAAAAAAAAAAAAACTGTGTGTGACTAGTGGCTATAGTTCAGGAAAATGCACTTCTAAACACAGCACAAAAGCAATGTTTAAAATTGAACTCATCTCTCCCCTTAAACATCTTCCCTACTATATAAATACATAACAACACCTATGTAAGTATAGAATGCAGAAACTATCCGAAACCCTACATTTCCTTAACATGGTATATGTAGCTAATCAGTTACTAAAGTTCCTTTCATTCTATCTCCTAATACATCTCTCAGATCTCTATGTTGTAATGGCCCCGTCATAAGTCTGTTACCCACAGGACTTATGTTCAATTAAGTTAGGAACCATGTTTTCTCTTCTTGGTAATCTTCGTATCTCACATGGTACCTTGCACAGTAGACAACCATTAAGTATTTGCTATATGAAGAAAATAAATGATAACTGAACCAGAAAAGTTTTCTGAGGCAATTGAAAACTAACCCAGAGAAGAGAGACTAGTTAATCAATTAAAATAAAAATAACATAAAGCCAAAAGTTAAAAAAATTAATCTACAAGTATTGACAGTCATTGAATTTAAAATAACAATGAAGATAAATATAAACATGATTAAATGTCTTTAAGAAGGTAATCTGTAGTCATGGCACTGCTATAATACTTTATGACATATCTATAATAGAATTTTAAAAAATTTTACAGATCTTTTAGTCCAAGTGTCTGTCCTTACAGATGAGGAACTGAAAATAAGAGAGCTAAATGATCTGTCAAAGGTAAGAGAATAAATTAGTGACAATCTTGTTATACTGAATATGTTTATAAGTAGAAAAGGAAAATTACTTGTGAGACTTTTTAAAAACTGAACATTAAAAGGACTACCATACTACTCCAAAAAAAAAATGACACTAGAGTCAATGTCTGAATAGGTAAGAATACAATTATACTTTGAATTTCTGTATTTACAAAAACAAACTGTAATTCTATTTAGGTAAAATCAAAATAATTGAAATATAAAATAATAAGCTAAAATTTATGGGAAGAACAAAAGGCAAGTGAAAAACAATGTTCCGTATTTATAAAAGTAATTCTTTTTCCATATTTGACTTTTTTTTTAAATTTCTGTAGTTAGCATTGCAGATATAGGCTACAGGCAATAGAAAATTAAAAGTTCAAGTCATAATAGGCTTTAGATCACTGATAAATGAAAAGTCAAAACAAGAATTTAGTTCAATATGTAATAACACTAAGGCTCAAATTTATTCTGGTTAAAATTAATTTCACTAAATTTATTTTGAGAAGAACTGGAAAGAGAAGTCCAATATGATTCCAAACAAAAAAGACTTTAACTTAAAAATTAAAATATTAAAATAAAGTACTTATAAAAATTGCTTTAGTTTAGCATCCAGGACTTAAGTTGGTTTGATTTTGGATATACTGGAATTCCTTTATCCTATCATCAGAGACCTAGAATGCCAGTATTTAGAGAAGAAAAAAGGTGATAATGGAAAAAACAAGAATGTCAATAAAATAACGAGATTTTAATATTTACTTTCTTGTCTTCATCTATTATTATATGCGAGAGGGCACAGACTTCATCAACTAATTCACAAAATCTTCACCATCACTCAAGACCAAGAACAGTTTTCCCTATAACAAACTAAACTTTGAAAAAAAATACCAAGTTACTAAAATGTAACAAACAACAATCCATTTAAAATCTCTCAAAATGAGTATTTAGAGCAATCAGAGATTGTCTGCTATGCTTGTTACCGCTTAACAAGCATTAAGAGTAATATCTTAGTATTACTAAGATGCTTCTCCAAAAATATAGATAAGATCCATATCTATAAAATTTTTATTAAATACACTCATTACTCAAAATTATGATGAAGCAATGATCTACCAGTAGAAAAGTAATTATTATTATTATAGTCAATAATAATGTGAGGACAAATTGTACTGTTTTTCTGTTTGTTTGGTTCTTTTGAAACAAGGTCACACACACACACACACAGGCTGTCCTCAAACTGGCAATCCTCCTGCATCAGCCACCCAATACTGTGACTATAGGCCAGTACCACCATGTCAATAAACATTGAATTTGTACTTTTAATTAAAGATAGGTAAAGAATTGTTAGTCCATTGTATAATTAACATGTTCAGTCTTGAATCACTAATCTAAAATTAAAGAAAATGTCTTAAAGCATTAAAACCCCACACCTGAAAGACTTACCATTTTATCTAGATGTTCAATGGATCTATAAATCTCCCCCTGGGATTCATCATAGTAACTGTAACGGAACCTTTGACCTTGAAACAAATATCATGTACAAAATAAAATAGGGAAAAATTAGAAGCTAAAAAGAAAGCAAGCGCTTACCAAATAACTTCAATTGTCATGAAAGGCAAAGCCTCTGAGAGCCATTCCCAAGAGTCCTCAACATAAAAGTAATAGGCATATTTGGGAAGGTAATAAAGAAATGATATATCACCAGTGTTTCATGATGTTAAAACTACTTCATACTGTAGGAACCTGAAAGTCACCAGCAATACAAGGTTAAGAAAGCAAACAGCTTAAAAGTTAGAAGCATTGTTAAATACTCTATCAGTCTACAATAAAGGTAAACCCAAAGAAAATTTGGTTTAAAACTATCTCAGTATAAGAAATCAATGAAAGTTTTGTTTCTGCTATATGAATGTAGAGATTTGATCTTTATTACCAAAAAAAAGTGTAAGTCAGCAAAACTTGTGGCCTATTTTATTTTTATTGTCTCAATTTTTTAAGTATTTCATTTTTGCACTACTTATAAAAAGTTCAATATGAGTGCCCAATGGATGTGAACAAGACATACAAAAGATAGAATATAATAGTCCTACATGGATAAAATATCTCAGCAAGACCACAAGGCCAAAATTTGAAATGTTTAGTTGTTTTGCAAAGAACATAAGTCACAATGAAAGAAGTTTAAAAAGAAGACAGAAAGCAAATTTCAAAATATACTTTTTTCCTGTGTACTCATATGAAATTCAAAAGTTAATATCCATAATTGAGTGTGATATATTTCAGATACACCTACATCCACCTTACTCTATTATTTTTATAGTGTATCATTTTTAAAGACTCGCCAAAAACATTTCTAATGGTATTAGGAGTATTAGCCCATGTCCATATACAATGTGCCTCAGGTTTCGTATTTAAATCACTATTAATATATCCAATTATTGTCCTCACACTTGAGAATATGAGATTTTAGGTAGAATTTTTACAGCCTTTTAACTTTTATATATCTTACTAAAAATACTACCACACAAATAATGGTTAGTGCACAATTATAAACCCTCATTTATGTCTTTTGTTTTTAAATCCACATTTGATATAATTTAGCCTCGTTGATTTAATCATCTTTAACATTCACCTTTCTAAAATGTTTCACATTTTAACTTTCCATATTATATATACACACACACTCAATGTAGCAACTATTCATTTTCTCCAAACATTGTTATTAAATCAATATTATTAAATCAATATAATTTGTAACTGACAATACCGTTGAGTTGGGCAATAGGGTGTACAGTAGTATCTGCTTTATAAGTATGACAGTAAGGGTTACTATATGTTGCCATAGACATGAGATCGACTATAGCCTCTGAACCAAAATAACGGGGAAGGAAAAATAGTACTAAGGTTTGGATTCAGAGCCATATGCTGGATAGGCAAGTGAGAGACATCCTCAACCTTTTGTGTGTGTGTGTGTGTGTGTGTGTGTGTGTGTGTGTGTGTGTGTGTGTGTGTG
>NW_012267236.1:4194594-4207952 GCF_000151885.1 Dipodomys ordii | reverse complement strand
GTGCGTGCGTGCGTGCGTGCGTGCGTGCGTGCGCGCGCACCCCGGGGGCCTGAACTCTGGGCCTGGGCACTATCCCTGAGCTCTTCAGCTCAAGGCTAGCATTCTACCACTTGTGCCACAACACCATTTCCAACTTTTTCTGCTTATGTGGTGCTGAGGAATCGAAACCAGGACCTCATGCATGCAAGGCAAGCACTCCACCACTGAACCACCTCCCCAGCCCCTTTTCTTAATAGTTATTTTTTGAATAGCGTATTACTGTTTGTCCGGGGCCAGGCTACGCCTATTTTTGCTTCCTGTGTAGCTTGGGTGACCAAGCTTTTTGCTGTTGAAATAGGATCTCATTGGCTTTTTGCCCAGACTGACCTCAGACGGAAACCTTCTCTACCTCTGCCTCCCAAGGATTATAGGTTTGAGCCACTGCACCCAGCTAATAATTCTTAAAAAAAAAAATAATAATAATGGTGAGGGGCTGGGAAGGTGGCTCAGTGGTAGAGTGCTTGCCTTGCATGCATGAGGCCCTGGGTTCGATTCCTCAGCACCACATAAGCAAAAAAAAAATGCCGGAAGTGGCACTGTGACTCAAGTGGTAGAGTGCTAGCCTTAAGCTGAAGAGCTATGGGGCAGTGCCCAGGCCCAGAGTTCAGGCCCCACCACCGGACCCCCCCCCAAAAAAAAGTGATAATGTATCCATCAAAATCTTTTAAATACTCTATAGATCTTCCTTTCAAAATTTAGAGCTAGTAACAGCCTTTGTTTCTTTTTCAGATATACACTCTATCTAGTAACGAAAATTACCTTACCCTATTCTTCCCACCTGCCAGGTGGTTGTCAGAGGCTGCTCAAAGCCAAATCTAAAGTTCTTACTAACTCAGTAATTAACTGATTCATTCACTGGTACGAAACTTTTCACTTTTATTTCAAAATTATTTTTATAAAGCTGCCCAGTAACATTGGTAAAAAAAAAAAAAAGACTAAATTAATAGCTTACATTAAGAAAATTCTGAATCACTGTGACCAGAGTAAGAATTAATATTCTTGAAGGAAATCAAGGTAATATACCAATTCTTTGAACCTGAACTACTTCAGGTTTCTGCTAATACTTTTTCCCTGTTTCCAGAAATTGCTCTTTGTTTTAGGCACTGTCAGTAAATCTTGTGACTGGCCATAACTGTCTTATCTGAAGACTTACTCTCAGGTCCAAGGAAAAATGCACACTGCATGTAAAAGTCCTTTGCTACTCAATAGTCTACCTCCACTTACTTCCAGGTTCACAGCTGCTGTCTCAAATGGTAATCTGCCTAACTGTAACTTAAAAATGTAACAATAGGAACTGGCGCTGTGGCTCAAATGGTAGAGTACTAGCCTTGAGCTGAAGAGCTCAGGGATAGTGCCCAGGCCCAGAGTTCAAGCCCCACGACCAATTAAAAAAAAAAAAGTAACAATCTTTTTAAGTGCTATCTTGTTCTACCGATATAGTGGTTTTCTATTTAACTTTCATTTAAAACTATTACTGAAGGAAAAGTATATAGGATATTTGAAATTATTTAAGATGCATTATTGTGTGATCTTATAAGAATGACAACATAACAAAGGAAGCAAATTTGTGCAAATGCTTAATATTTTACTATATACTTTTTGTTATTCTTTTATAACCACCTCACACTTAGCAGCTGAAAATTTAAACACAAATAAGCTCAAATATACAAATAAATACAAACAGGAAGAGCTTGTATCAACTTAGAGGCTATGTCCACAGCACATGTAATTACTACCCTGGATAAATAATTTACATCTAAATGCTCATGCTGTCTCAGGACCACTTTTAAAAATTATACAAATATTTAAAATTTTCTGAGTAGTGAATTCTGGCCAGTAGAGAGAGCATCTAATTTGATGTAAACAATTGCATCATCTTACTTTAACATGCACGTATTATATGTGTGTCCCTAAGTATACCTGCATACACACGTATACATGCAATCACGTACACATTAATCAATTACTGCTTGGAAATTGTGTTCAAAAGCCATTTTCTACTCTTTTATTATTATAATCGTAAGTTTTTCAAGGTTTATTGCAAAAATCACAGCCCTAATATACTAATGATAAGGATACATTTAAGTATTTACATGTCATCTAAAATAAAATATAATTTCATGTATCTTATACATAAATATACTTTATCATGTAAGTTTTCATATTTCTGACTTTCAGGAATGCTATGACTCTAATAATGAATAAATATAGTTGCCTTTGTACTTGAAGACCTGGACTTGTGTACTTTTCTAAGAATGAACAAAGCATATCACATAGTAAAAGAAAATTACTTACCTGAAACTTATCCTTTCAGAAGGTACACTGGGAAAATGGATTCTTTGAGCCCCTGTTTCAATTCCAAGTATGAGCTTTCTAGCTTTAAGAGCCATTGACACTGCCCTAGGGGCAGGACAAGCTTTGGAACTCCCCTAGTGAGTATGTCAGTAGTTTCTTCAGGTGCCTTCCCTCAGTTCTTTTCAAATTCAAAAGATGAGAGGAAAAATAACCCAAGAAAAAAATCCTGTAAAGCAGAAACCTTACTCTTTGAGGGAAGGAGGGTAGCTCATTTGTGAATCCATTCCAGAGCACGCTTTCTGAGAAAAAGAAATACAGGTAAGTAATTTTCCTATCTCCAAAGGTGACTGGTGATTAATGAGTGGATTCACAGAGTGTGGAGAGTAGCTCCAGGGATGTCTGTTTCACATACAACAATCAACTAATGAGGACAAACAACAATGGATGGGACAAGAACCAATGCTACTCTTTTAAATATCTCAAAACAAAAGGGAAAAAAGAAAAGAAAACATCTCACATTAAGCTATGCACTAGACTACAGAAATAAGCAACTGTAAAAACTTGAGCTACAAAGCCCCAAAAGATCAATGAGACAGACTTTCTGAAGTAAGCCCAATAAATATTGTACTATGTATATTTATTTCATCATTTGGTTAATAAATTAAGCCTTTTCAAATATTTGAAATCTAACAAAAACCAGTGAGATATATTATCTGGTATTTCTACAATAAGGTTCTGACTTGGGGACAGTCATAATTGAAATCTCACTGACAGTAAAGTATTACCAATGAGGTTCAAAATCATTTCTGAAAACTAAATGCTGTCCTTCCATCACGCTGTAGGCTTAGTCTTAATGTAAGCACACCTTTCTTAATCTGGGGAATCAGAATGTACAAAGATTTGAGAAGATAAATGTAAAGGTATAAATAAGATACACTTTAGGAATAGGCTAACTTGCATTGAGATTGATTTAAGTATTTAAAGAATGATCATATCCTTGTATCCAAAAGACTAATAGAAAGAATACTGAATCATTCATCAACATGTAGTACAAAAGAGATCTGAATAATGATATAAACTTCATAAATACTTAGGGTAAGGCCATTTAAGTGGCACATACTTGTATAAAAATTATGACAAACATTACTCATATCTTAACAAAATAACACAATAGCTTTAACATTTAGTAAGTATACCATGTAGAAATGATTTGCAAAATTATCAAAAAAGCAAATCAAACAGCCACTTAACTCCACTTCTAAATTTCTTTTTACTGGTGTTTGAACTTAGGGCCTCATGCTTACAAGGCTCTAACATTTGAGCCACTCTAGCAAACCCTATGATTTCACTTTTAAAAAATGAACATTTAACCAGACACTGGTGGGTCACACCTATAATTCTAGCTGCTCAAGAGACTGAGATCTGAAGATTGTGGTTCAAATCCAGCCAGGGCAAGAAAGTCCATGAGACCCTTATCTCCAATAAACCACCAGAAAACCAGAAGTGGCACTGTGGCTCAAGTGGTAGAGTGCTAGCCTTGAGCTGAAGAGCTGAGAGACAGAGCCCAGGCCAGAGCCCAGAGTCCAAGAAGAAGAAGAAGAAGGTTGAGATCTAAGGTTCCAGGTTTGAAGCCAGACCTATTGGGAAAATCCAGGAGACTCCTGTCTCCAATTAACCACAAAAAAAGCTGGAAGTGGAGTTGTGGCTCAAGTGTTAAAGTACTAGCCTTGAGTACAAAAGCTCAGGAACAGTGCCCAAGTCCTGAATTCAAGCCCCAGGATTAGCACCAAAGAAAAGTGAAAAATTATGTCAAAGCTATCAACAATCTAAAGTTGGGAATAAAGATTTTAGAGACTCAGGAAAACACCAAAATTAACAGTAAATATGGAGACGGCTTGGGGAAACAGCAAAAACTATTAATTAGAAGACTAAAATAAAAGAATGTAGAACTTGGTTATTAGATCAAATACGGAAACAACTTACTTAACAGCAAATATCAATTGAGGTAAGAACATCAGGTTAACTAAGAAACATTGCTCTGCTATGCTAATGCACTTCCACAAGAGGAAGAATGATAAAAGGCAGGAATTCAAATTCAGGGCTTCATTTTGGAGAACTCAATCTGAGTAACAGAAAGGAGAAAACAGGATCTAGTTTCCTATTTCTATCTGGCCTTCAATCAATAAAAACAAACTTCCACTGTTTATATCTATTTTTTAATTCAAACATAAGCAATTTGAAATTGTGGTTTTTACATTGTTGTTGTCTTTGTCAATCCTAGGGGTTGAACTCAGGGCCTGGGCGCTGTCCCTGAGCCTCTCTGTGCTCAAGGGTAGCACTCTACCACTTGAGCCACAGCACCACTTCCAGCTTTTTCTGTTTATGTGGTACTGAGGAATCAAACCCAGGGTGCTTCATGCATGCTGGGAAAGCACTCTACCACTAAGCCACATTTCCAACCCAAAATTGTGGTTTATTTTAAGGGCCAAACTCAATAAACCTTTTAAGGTCTCTGTGTATTTAAGGAACTGATTTCATCTTGTGAAATTTTTAGAGTTCAATGTTATTATTTTTTTACATGGTAAAAAAAATCTATCTGAAGACAGGGCACTGGTATCTCACACCTGTAATCCTATCTACTCAGGAAGCTGAGATCTGGGGATCATGATTCAAAACCTGCCTAGGAAGGAAAGTCACTGATACTATAGTTATCTCCAATTAATCACTAAAAGAAAGCAGGAAGTGTTGGGAAGGTGGCTCAGTGGTAGAGTGCTTGCCTTGCATGCATGAGGCCCGGAGTTCGATTCCTCAGCACCACATAAGCAGAAAAATCCAGAAGTGGCGCTGTGGCTCAAGTGGTAGTGTGCTAGTCTTGAGCTGAAGAGCTGAGGGGCAGCCCAGAGTTCAGGCCCCATGACCAACCAAAAATAAATAAATTAAATTAAATTAAATTAAGCAGAAAGTAGAGCTGTGGCTCAAGTACTAGAGCACTACTTGGACAAAAACAACTCAAGGACAGCACCCAGTCCCTGAGTTAAAGACTCAAGACTGGCACAAAAAAAATAAAAATCAATCTGAATAGCGTCTTTTTTAAAAGAAAATCTAAGTATGGTGGTTTATACCTATAACCTAGCACTAGGGAAGCTAAAGCAAGAGAATCACACAGAGGGCCAGTCAGGGCTAGCAAGACCCCATCTAAAAAATAAAATAAAATAAAACCGTAAGTATTGTAAGATCATTTTATTTACTTAGTTATTTTTTGCTCCTAGTGGTACTGAGGTTAGAACTCAGGGCCTCAAGCTTGCTAGGTGGCTCTCTAATACTGTTATTTTGGAGCTGGAATTTAGTGAACTTTTCTGCCCTGGCTGGTCTTGCACCACAGACCTCCAGTTCTCAGCCTCCTGAGTAACTAGGATTACTGATGTGAACCACTGGTGCCTAAAGAGAAGCTGAAATTTAAGGTAATACAGCATACTTATTAAGTTTAAAAAAATAACCAATATTCATGGACCTTAAATTTGAGAAACACAGAATTTCATTACTATCTTGACCTATAGCTGACCAATGAGCCATATAACTTCAACAAGTAGACAAAACAGAAAATGTATCTACACTAATGGCAATTACTATTTCAGTAGTATGGAGGCAAGGACATGATTGTTTTTGAAACAGTACCCATGTCACTGTTTCACTGAACTGACCCCACACTCTCCTCAAAATTCTTAGAATTAGCATAAGGCTTTCTGAAGGTACAAAGTTAATACCAACCATTACGGGTGATGGTGCCACTACAAACTGAACACAGGACAGCTTCATTACTTACCACCAAAGGTAAATATAACTTGGAATTTTCATAGATATCAATATCAGCCTTTGGAAATGTCAAGATGTTCTCTTTTTTGGTTTTTGCATCTATCACCTTGAAATACTATCTTAACTATATAAACCTCAAAATATTTAAGAAGTCAGAAGATAAAATATCTTTAAAGTTCTCAAATTTTATTTTTCCCTCTCAACAATTGTAGTAATGGACAATGGAGTAGGATTTGTCGGCTTTAGAATTTTTTTAGGAATGAGGTAAAAGGGATGAGTTCCCTGAAATAGCAATGTCAAAGTGTCCACTGATGTTTAAGGGAGAGTTACATTGTGATGACAACTTAAGAGCAAGAGCTCAGATTCTAAAGAACTTTATAAGAGGAAATGAAGTGGTTCATAAGAGCCTTCTAAATGAAGGAAGACAGGGTACTTGCCCTAAAATTCATAATTTCCAAAACATGCATTACCAGCACAATATTAAAGTAGTTTTTTTCCATAACAATATTCCTTAGCTTCTACTATCAATTATCACAAAATTTCTAAATTCACAAGAAAAAAAAAACTCCTTTCTAACCATCTATTTGGGCCCTCAGAGGTAAGTATTACACTTACAATCATAAAAAATGGCTTTTGCCAAACGTAACATATTAACTAACCAACAATTATTAAAGAATTCTAAACTCCAGAAGGTGCACAAAGAAGCTCAGCTTTTTGCACACCTTCAATCTGGATTTTTCAACTTTGTACTACTGATATGTTGGCTAGCAATTATTTGGTTGGAGTGCAGAGAAATTCTTTGTGCATTATAGGATGCTCATCTGCAGCTTCCCTGGACTCTACTCATTTGACATCAGCAACATCACCATCCCTCAAACCCAATCCCAATTGTGATGATCAAATAAAATGTCTTCAAGCATTATCAAATACTCCCTAGGAAGAAAACCATACCTAATGAAAAATCAGTGCCCTAAATCCAAACACCATACAATATAGTTGTCTTGAACTAAGATGTCAACAATAAGAAGGCCAGTCAGAGAAGGATGTAAGAGGACCTAACAAAGCCAGATCAAAATCCAATCAAATCTGGCAATCAGTGTTGAGACAGCTAGGAAACAAAGTGTTAACTGTCACTCACACTCAAGATGTTTTTTCTAGCCTTCTAACACTTTTATTTTTAAAAGTATATTATTGTGTTTTAGGTTTTCTTATAATAACTGATGAATCAACATATAGTGGCATCCTTAAAATAGTGAATTAAGTAGATCAAAGAGATGATGTAAGAGGAATGGAACTTAGAAATATTCTGGAACAGTAATGGATAAATGAAAGGAAATGGCATCCAAAGAATGTAGAAACATGGTTTGCTTCAACTAGCCATTAGCAATGTCTTGCTTCCTTTATTCACAATGAAGCGTCCTTACTCTTAATACACTATAATCATTTTTAAATCACCTTTCTTATTGTTATATTCATAATCAGTGAAGACCATAGTAATAATAGCCAACATGATATAATCTTCAGAATGTATATCTACACTGATCGTAATTGTGGGCAAAAGAACAATCACCAAAAAATAGAAGAGGGACTAATTACCAGAAAGAAAGAAAGAAAGAAAGAAAGAAAGAAAGAAAGAAAGAAAGAAAGAAAGAAAGAAAGAAAGAAAGAAAGAAAGAAAGAAGGAAGGAAGGAAGGAAGGAAGGAAGGAAGGAAGGAAGGAAGGAAGGAAGGAAGGATGGAAGGAAACAAAACAAATCTGAGAAAGGACCAGCAAAGTACATACTGCTCTTCCACATTCTATAGAACATGTTTTGCCCACCAAAACCAATTTCAGAAAATCTACCATACACGCCAACATAGAAATGGGTCAAAAAGTCATCATTCCCACTGACAAGTTCCTAAAGCAAGAATGCCCTCACAGTGTGAATCCAATTATACCAGTCGCCTTTGGAAATGTGGCCTTAATCCACTTTTATAGTCTGATCCTTTATAAGTGACCAAAAGACTTTATTCACTTTTAAACATTGTTGCAAAAAAGGAAAATAATTTAAAAAACTGAAAATTAAAGCTTCGAAAAAGATACCTTTAACCACAAGTATATAGTATCTACCATGATATGTTAAAATCTAGAACTTACCCCAATGGCAGAAATCAGAAGAAACCACAAAGAGATTACTAGGATCCGCTAGATATTTACTGAAGAGTTTTCCGAATTCCTGTTCTTTTGACTCACTCAGAGCTCCAACCAGTACAGGAATAATGGTAAACTCATCCTTATGGCTTAAAGAAAACAGAAAAAAATATATATATATAAAACTCATTTAAGATATTTTAAGAATAAAAATAGATTTGCAGATGTGTTGACACTAGAAAGTGGAATATTTATTAGCAGTGGTAATAACATATATTGTTGCTTTTGAATTCTTAAAGCCTATAAGTTAAATGTCAACAGAAGCTAATATAAAAACATAAGAAGGAACAGATAACTAAAAGAAGAATCTATTGAACTAACAAAAATATATGCTACTTTAGGAAACAAAGCTATTTTACTATCAGGTGTAATAATATTTTCAAACCAAAATAAGCCCATCAATCCATTACCAACTAAAAGCTTCCCAACTATTGACTGAGGCTACAATCACCTAAACAAATCCTCCAGTAATTTTCAACAAGCATTAAAACTATTTCTCACCTATTACAAATAGTATCATTTGGGCACTTACTCTATAACCCTGTCAACCAAGTAAAGCTTAACAAAACTTAATCCTGGTTCCCGTAACATTCACAAACGGCACTTTTACATTTAGCCTAATGATCAGATACAAGCCAGCCTCAAGGTACAACTCAAATTTCATTGACATCCAGAATAAACAAAGTATTAATCTCTAACAGTAAGAAGACACCATACCCATACCCATAATGTTCGTGGCATATTCACAAATCCCTCTTTTTACTCTACAGATTGGCAAATTCATAGAAAGGAGCAAGCAGATTAATAAAGAGAAACTATGATGTGCTGTTTAAGTAAAACATTTGTAAAAATTTATTACATTGAAATTTTACTTATATATAAATACAGTATTATTTATAGTCTCAATGATCCTACATTAGAAATCTTAGAAATATGAACCATGTTTGACTTGTTCTGAACAGGTCTTTAAAAAAAAATCACCACTATAATAACTGCTTTTTAATATGATAATCTGATACTTTAATATGATAATCTGATAAAGGACAAAGTTCATTAAAGGTTATTTTAAAATACTAAGTTTAAGTGTTCCCCAAACAAATATTGGCTAAGCTACTTACAGCTAAATTTAGGGCACCCAAGCACCTCCCCCACAAAAGCCCCCTTACCCTTGTCAATTGCGAAATAAACAGATCATACAGATCTCCAGTCCCTCTGCAATGCAGGGGCTTCTTGGGCAGAATCTGCATCTATGGAGTAAGAAAAAAAAAGGAAGCTGGCAGAGGAAGCTGCCATGGATATCTCATTCTGTAACTCTTACTAGTTTGCTAAATAACTGTCAAGAACAAATAGGGACCTCTCATTTAGTTAAAGGTGATTGTTAATTAAAAGAAAAGAATTTCAGTTTTTAGGAAAAAATTCAGGAAGATTGCCACAAATTATTCTAACCTGAAGAAGCACCTACATGTAAAAGTATCGATCATCAAAGAGCCTGCAAGTAATTATGAGATGGTAGAGAAGTAGTTATAATAAAATATGAAGAAAAAGGAGAAGCCAGGAAAAGTATGGATTCAAATTCCATCCTACCCCACAAGTAAGTATAGGTAAGACCCAAACTGAGAACTTATTTTCTTATCTGTAAAAATGACTATACTTGCAAAATCTATTTCTTAAAATTGTTACTTAAGAGAAAAATACTTTAGGAAGGTGCATTATCAATGATAGGTGATTCACTCTTCAGGAACAACAGGTCTCCTCTCTAAGACATCCACAGCAGTTAACCTCAAATTGAGTTCACAACCCTGTCTCTAAAAAGGAAAAGTCTGATCCTCTGTCAAAACACATGGCTTGAATCAAAGCTTACCTATTCAATCCTCTTTATAACCACCCTTTAAAATAAATAAATAAAAACTTGTTCTCTATCTTGACAGATAATGCATGATTTTAAAATGTTAGATTATAAATCCAAGTTTAAAGACTGACTTCAGAAGAAGTACAAAATTTGTCTCCAGAAAACTATTATAAAACTGAATAAACCTTGAAAAACAACCATTTTTATAATGCTAAATCAACCAACAGTTGATTTAGTTTTAATCTAGCATCATACCAGGAGCTGCCTCCATCCACTACTCAAGATCAACAGATGGACAAGTTACATCAAGGTGACATTATGAAAACTAGTGGCTTCACTGCCAAAAGAGGGTAACTTCCACTCAGAACATAGAGCAGAAAAGTCACACCAGGTGGAGAAAATAAAAACCTTTTAGCTCTTTAGCCTAAGCACAAACATGGACTACCTAGAAATTAACAAGAATGTTCAAAAAAAATGTACTCATTACCTGACTTATATAACTCCAGTGTACATCATCTTTACAGTAACAAAAAAATACGTATTAAAAAGAAATACCCTAGGGCTGGGAAGGTGGCTCAGTGGTAGAGTGCTTGCCTTGCACGCATGAGGCCCTGGGTTCGATTCCTCAGCACCACATAAGCAGAAAAACCGGAAGTGGTGCTGTGGCTCTAAGTGGTAGAGTGCTAGCTTTGAGCTGAAGAGCTGAAGGACAACGCCCAGGGCCCAGAGTTCAGGCCCCACGACCAACCCCCGCCACAAATATATATATATATATATATATACACACATATATATATATATATATATATACATATATATATATATATATAATAAATCAAAAAATTAGTAAAAACCAGGGGAAAAGAAAGAAATTAACAAGGAGATCCAGAAAATGAAAAATTGAAGAACTTGAAAAACATTTTTCACAAATCCTGAGCAACTATGAACAACTTAAGGCTTCATGTATGTGCAAGTAAGACCCCCAAAGGATACAAGCTCAAATAAAAATTCCAAATGATGCCAGACACAGGTTTCTCGTGCTTATTCCTAAGTACTCAAGAGGCTGAGATCTCACGGATCTTGGTTAGAAGCTGGCCTGGGCAGAAAAGTCATGACCCTCCATCTTTAAAATGACCAGGCATGGGGCTGGGAAGGTGGCTCAATGGTAGAGTGCTTGCCTTGCATGCATGAGGCCCTGGGTTCAATTCCTCAGCACCACATAAGCAGAAAAAGCTGGAAGTGGAGCTGTGGCTCAAGTAATAGAGTGTTGGCCTTGGGCTGAGGGACAGTACCCAGGCCCAGAGTTCAGGCCCCACGGCTAACAAAATATAAAATAACTAGGCTAAAAGCAGTGTTGGAGGTATGGCTCAAGTGGTACAGCATCAGCCAAACAACAAGCTAGGCAAGCTCTGAGATTAAACCCCAGTATGACAAATAAAAGTCTAGTTGACTGGGAGCCTGACCTTGCAAAGGGGAAACTTGAGAGTGATCTAGCTTTCTACAAGAAACTTAGAGTGATCTAGCTTGCTATATACCCCTGGTGATAGAAAATCTGCATGTAGGATATAGGAAAGGGGAGCAGGGGACAGAAACAGGAGGAGACACACAAGAAGTCATAAGACAACCCAATAGAAATGAAATGAAGCAGACATGAAAACAGATTGAACTATGAATGTTCTGTCCAAAGCACACATATTCCAACAACAGAAGGGGAAAGACTTACTGGAGCAAGATATTTAGCTGAGCCCAGTGGGTAACATCTGTAATCCTAGCTACTCAGGAAACTGAGATCTCAGGATGCTGGTTCAAAACCAGCCCAGGCAAGAAAGCCTATGAGACTCATCACCATTAAACTACCAAAAGAACTGGAAGTAGAGTTCTAACCAAGAGCAAAAAGAAGCTCAGAGACAGTGCCCTAGCACTGAGTTCAAGTGCCAGGACCAGCAACAAAATAAATAAATAATCAAAATGCAAACTATTTTTTTAGTAGTAACTGAAAGTTGAAAAGTACAATAGGTGAAGTGAAAATTTACTAGGTGGTCTAAAGAGCAGAAGTGGTATTACAATGACAATGAAATTAGACATTTTTTTTAAAGGCCAGTTGTAGTTATGCATGCCTGAAATCCAATACTCAGAAGGCCACAACAGGAGGCTTAAGAGTTTGAAGCCAGCCTGGGGTACACAGAAAATTGCTAGCTAGTCTAAGATACACAGTAAGATCCCGCCTCCAAAGTAAATTTTAAAAATAGAAATTATGCAATCAGCAGAACAGAAAAATATTGGAAAAATGAAGAGGATTGGAGGCATAAATAATATCAAACATACAAGCATATATGTGATGGGGGTGCCAAAAAGGATACAGTAAAACTATTACAAAAAAATTGCTGAAATTTTCTAAAGTCATGAAAAACGGTAGACTACAAATCTAAGATGGTAGGGGGAAAACAATGGAGGGGCTAAAAGAAAAAAAAAAAAGAAATTCAACAAATCTACAGTAGAATAAACAGAGAGATCCTCCTAATCTAGTGCTTAAACTACTGCAAACAAAGGCAAAGAGATCTTGAAGCAGCAGAAGAAAATGACCATCACACATAGGACAGTCTTTGCAACAAATGGTACTGAGGCAGTTGTACATCTATATGCAGAATAATGAAAACATAGACTTTCACCTCACTGTGACACAAAAGCCAATTCAAACTGTGTCATGAAACTATAAGCTATAACATGATCATTCCCTTAGAACATGGGTCCGCAAACATCTTTTTAAAGGTATCAGCAAGTATTTTAGGTTTTCTAGGACAGTCTCTAAAGCAACTCTTCAACATGTAATAGAGAAAAATATGTTATTAAATAAATAGTTAATGTTAAAAAAATAGTAATAAGAAAGTGGAGCTGTGACTCAAGTGGTACAGTGCCAGCCTTGAGTGAAAAAGCTAAAGGTCCATGCCCAGGCCCTGAGTTAAAGCCCTAGTACTGGCACATAATAAACAAACACCACCAATGTTATTCACAAAAACAAGATGTAAGCCCAATGGGGTCAGTCCACAGACTAGATAATTCGGTAACTATTACTCAAACAAGAAGATAAAAGAGGGGTGTGTGTGTGTGTGTGTGTGTGTGTGTGTGTGTGTGTGTGTGTGTGTGTGTGTGTGTGTGTGTGTGTGTGTGTGT
>NW_012267236.1:4187733-4192759 GCF_000151885.1 Dipodomys ordii | reverse complement strand
AGGGACAGCGCCCAGGCCCAGAGTTCAGGCCCCACGACCGGACCCAAAAAAAAAAAAAAAGATAAAAAAAAAAACATCATCGAGTCAAACGTTTACATTGGTGTTTTACATTGTTGAGGTATTTAAATCATACCTCAATAAAGTTTTGTTCATGATTTTGTGGGTCTTGGGGCTTAAACTCAGGGCCTGGGCACTATCCTTGAGCTTTTTTGCTCAAGACTAACAATCTACAGTAGAATTGAGCCACAGCTATATTTCCAGCTTTTGGGTGATTTATTGGAGATTTCAAACAGTGTTCCTCAGATCTCAGCCTCCCTAAGAGCTAGATTACAGGCATGAGCCACCAGCAGCCTGGCTCACTAAAGTTTTCAAAAAATGAATATCCATTTTTGCCACTTACAAGCTTTACTTCTTGCAGAGGGTTACCAACCTAAGCCCCAAGGTGATTATCTGTAAAAATTATGTCCATAATACTTACCTGACAGGGGTCTTCTGAATGTTTTAGTAAGGATGTACAATGCTTGTTCTTTTTCTAACCTACAGCTTAAATCATGCTGTAGAAAATTCATACATCTAAAATACATAGCAAATTAAAGAGCTGAATTCCCAAAACCAAAGCATAACATTCTCTTTACAAGTCCACAATGTCACCAATGATCTTACTAGCATACAGCACAAAATACACATTCGAATGTTCAAATTCTAATGTAAAAATATAAATTCCTATGTTAAATTCCAAGTGCTGCAAAGCATGGGAACTTGCCTATAATCTCAGAATTCTTGGAGAGCAGAGGCAGAATGATCACAAGCTTGTGGTCAGCTTGGGCGATGTAGAGAGTTCCATGCCAGCTTGGGCTTCATCAGCAAAACCCTATCTAAAACATATGCACATGTACGTACTCGCACGTGTGCACATACACACAAAAATTCCAGGGAGAACAAACAATTTAACTGGTAGTGGATGATTTAAAATTAACTGAGGCTAGGCACCACTGGTTCACACCAGTATTTCTAGTTACTGTGGAGGCTGAGATTTGAGGATCATGTTTAGAAGCCAGCCTAGACAGGAAAGTCTGTGACACTCTTGTCTCCAATTAACCACCAAAACAAAACAAACAAAACAAAACAAAAAACAAACCACAAGTGGACCTGTGGCTCAAATAGTAGAATGCTAGCCTTGAACAAAAAAGCTCAGGGACAGCACCCAGGCCTTGATTTCAAGTCCAAGGAGTGGTACCAAAAAAAAACAATTAACTGAATCTTTAAAGCTGATACTTTAAATTAGATATGCTGTTGGCAGCCACTTTTTTCTTCTTCCTTTGCCTCATTAACTACTTCTTCACTGAACTCACTGACAAATATTTGAATTTTCTTTTCTATGTAAGTTCTTCCAGGTTCCCAAAGAGTTTAGATAGAATTAGTTTCTCAGTATCTGGTAAGAACTTGCTAAGTAGCCCTCTCTGGCCTTGAACTCTTGGTATAGCTGTCTAAGTGCTATGCATGTTCTTCTGTGCCTAGCTACTAATAACTCATATATAACCAATAAAATGGAATTTTAAGGTGACGCCGCATGGAGGTGCATGTTTTAATCCCAGCACTTAGGAGGCTGAGGCAGGATCATCAGTAGTACTATTCTAGCCTGGGCTACATAGCGAGATCCTGTCTCAACCCACCACTCCTCCAAAAATAAATAAAATGACATTGCTGCACATCATGATAATGAGAAGCAGTTTTCAAATCATACTTTACCATATCATATCATAAAAAGAAGACTCTTGAGCCAGATGCCGGTGGCTCACACCTGTAATCCTAGCTACTCAGGAGGCTGAGATCTGAGGATCGTGATTCAAAGCCAGCTCAGGCAGGAAAATCTGTGAGGCTCTTATCTCCAATTAACCACTAAATAACCATAAGTGGCACTGTGGCTCAAATGGTAGAGCACTATCCTTAAACACAAAGAGACTCAGCAAGGAAAGCAAGGAGGGGAGGGGAAAGAGGGAGGAGGAGGAAGGGCGGAAAAGGAAGATGACAATATGATCCCATTTTAGATGATTAAAAGTCTAAAATGGTTATATATCAATTCATTCAATACTTAATATCTGAACTGTTTTAGCCAAGGTACAAGGCACAGGATATACAGTGTAGACTAGCTCCTCTAGTCAGAAAGAATGTTAAGTAACTACAATGGAAGGGAGTAAGGCTTGCCTATCATTCCAAGATCTATCAAAATCCAGCACCTGAAAATATCATTCACTGAAGACAGAAACTCATTCACCTTGAATTTAGTCTTGTGAACTACTCTGAAAAGTAGAAGGAGACCTAAGTGATGCTCTGTCAGTTCTAGACTCAGGTTTGAAATATTAGGAGTTCTAGAAGTTTCAACTTTGACACAATTGCCACCCTCCATAGCCAGGAAATCAAAGTCTATATTGCTGCAGGAGGGAAGCCCTGGGAGAGACAGACTTTGAAAATGAATGACAAAAGGAGACCGATGAGGACTAAGATGAGGACTGTGCTATAGGTGACATCAGGTACTACAGGGTCAAAAGAAAGTCACAGTATCTGGAGCATTCAGCCTAAGTTGACCTGCCTCAGCGGACACCTATCACCAAATTTCAAACCCACAAAATCAAAATGAAATAAAAAACAGACAGTTTTGTTATCCAGGTACCAGTGGCTGATGCCTATAATCCTAGCTATCTAAGAGGTTGAGTATAGGCCAGCTTGTGGAGAAAAGACCCTTCTGAACCCACGTTGAACATTGTGGTGGTCACTTGTCATTCCAAGTTACATGGGAGGCTGAGATCAAAGGATTTGAGGTTCCAAGCCAAACAGACAAAAAAGTCCCTGAGACTATCTCCACAGAGAAAAGCTGGATGTGACATGTACCTGTGATTCCAGAAACCATGGGAAGCCTAACATAAGCAGACCATGGCTCAAGTAAGCACTGAGGCAGAAAGTAAGACTCTACCCTAAAATTAACCAGTGGGAGTCAGGGCTGGAGATGGAGCTCAGCAGTATCATGTCAGCCTAGAAAGTATGAAGCTTTGAGTTCAAAAACCAATATGTCCCTAAGGTAACACAATAAAATAATACAAACAGTAAGGCATGTTAGGATGACTTATTATGCTGCAAAAGACAACTGAGTCGAAAAACCATTTTTGGAAATCACAGCTTTTAGGACTCAGAAGAAAATGGAGACTGAAGGACAAAAAGGAGGACTTGCAGATAGGCAGTACAGAAATTGCAAGAGGAGGCCAGTGAACAAGGCGCAAGACTGTCACATGAAGTATCTTAGAAGATTAAAAACAAATATTATGCCAGGTATAACAGCTCATACCTGTAATTCTAGCTGCTGGAGAGGCTGGATCATCAGAAGGATCACAGTTGGAGACTAGCCAAGGCAAAAAATGTGAATGATCTCCCTTGCCCCACCCCCAGATTCCCGTTCTCCCCCCCCCACCCCTCGGACCCCCGCCCCCTGCCCTCCCAGTTGTGGGTCCTGAACTCTGGGCCTGGGCGCTGTCCCTCAGCTCTTCAGCTCAAGGCTAGCGCTCTACCACTTGAGCCACAGCACCACTTCTGGCCTTTTATGTTGATGTAGTGTTGAGGAATTGAACCCAGGGACTCATGCATACTAGGCAAGCACTCTACCACTAAGCCACCTTCCCAGCCCTTTTGGTTTTGTTTTGGTTTTTTTTTTTTTTTTTTTTTGGTTGTAGGGCTTGAACTCTGGGCCTGGGTGCTGTCCCTGAGCTCTTTTTTTTTTTTTTTTTTTTTTTTTGGTTGTAGGGCTTGAACTCTGGGCCTGGGTGCTGTCCCTGAGCTCTTTTTTTTTTTTTTGGGGGGGGGGCGGTCGTAGGGCCTGAACTCTGGGCTTGGGTGCTGTCCCTCAGCTCTTCAATTCAAGGCTAGCATGCTACCACTTCAGCCATAGCACCACTTCCGGCTTTTTTTTTCCTGCTTATGTGGTGCTGAGGAATCGAACCCAGGGCCTCATACACACAAGGCAAGCGCTCTACCACTGAGCCACATTCCCAGCCCTGTCCCTGAGCTCTTCAGTTCAAGGCTAGTGCTCTACCACTTGAGCCACAGCGCCACTTCTAGTTTTCTGGTGGTTTATAGAAGGTAAGTCTCATGAACTTTCCTGCCTGGGCTGACTTTGGATCGTGATCCTCAGATCTCAGCCTCCTGAGTAGCTAGGATTCAGGCATGAGTCATCAGGGCCCAGCTCCCAACTTTTAATAAAAGCATTTGCCTATCATCCAAGCTACATAGAAAGTGTTAATAGGAGGATCAAGGTTAAAACTTGGGCATAAAGTGAGACCCTATTCTAAAGTTTACTAGATCAAAAAAGGTTGGGGGCATGGCTCAAATGGTAGACCATTAGCCTAGCAAATGCAAGTCCCTGAATTCAACCCCCCAGCACTGACCTCAACAACACCCCCCTAAAACAAAATAAGTTCTTATTAACCTTTGCACCTGTGGATCTGGTGAAGGTGATCTCCAAGCAGAATATCAAGAATATTAATAGCTTTTTATGGTCACAAATGAGAAGATACAAGTAGAAAAACATGAGCTAAAAGTGAACTAGTTAACTTGCAAACAGAATTAAAAGGAAACACCTCTAATCCCCTCATGAGCCTCTTCAGAGTAAAATGCTTGAGGATGAAGATCAACTCTATAGTACTGCCAGGAAAACCTGGGCTTAAATTCATTCAATAAAAATGTTCATTCAGACAACAGTTACCCACCATCTTAGATGGCTAAAGAGCTATTAACTTCTGGACCACAACTTAGGGTCCTAAGTAGAGAGAATTCATTTTCAGAATGCTAGATGTGACTTCTTTTCTAACAAACTATAGTTACAATCTGATATACAGACAACCCACAAATATTTAAAGGAATTCTTTTTTTTTTTTTTTTTTGGTCGGTCATGGGGCTTGAACTCTGGGCCTGGGCGCTGTCCCTCAGCTCTTCAGCTCAAAGCGAGCGCTCTACCACTTGAGCTACAGCGCCACTTCCG
>NW_012267236.1:4166076-4187683 GCF_000151885.1 Dipodomys ordii | reverse complement strand
AAAGCGAGCGCTCTACCACTTGAGCTACAGCGCCACTTCCGGTTTTCTGGTTGTTTATTGGAGATAAGAGTCTCACAGTCTCTCCTGCCCGGGCTGGCTTTGAACCGTGATCCTCAGATCTCAGCCTCCTGAGTAGCTAGGATTACAGGCGTGAGCCACCAGCACCCGTCTATTTAAAGGAATTCTATCAGTTTAAACTAAAAGAAACACTGGTCCAACTGAAAGAAGTCTATGCTTTTCAATTTTTTGGGGGGGGGAGGGGGGAGGAGTCCGGTCGTGGGGCCTGAACTCTGGGCCTGGGCACTGTCACTCAGCTCTTCAGCTCAAGGCTAGCATTCTACCACTTGAGCCACAGTGCCATTTCCGGCTTTTTTCTTTTTGCTTATGTGGTGCTGAGGAATCGAACCCAGGGCCTCATGCAGGCAAGGCAAGCGCTCTACCACTGAGCCATCTTCCCAGCCCTAGTCTATGCTTTTCAAACTGGCACATTCATGAACCAAACTTAAGACTGCTGCTTAGGTACAAAGTAACACTCATCTCTTATGGAAAAGTAACGTGTGATTCAGGATTAACACTAACTCAAAGGTTCCAGGCCAAAGATCAGAAAATCAGTGAACTGTGAAATCATTACCAAGGATATACCAAGTTATAGTCAAGCAACAACTTCTGTTTAAAGTTTAGAATGGCTTTGCAGATTCTAGTACATGATGCTCTATGCTTCCTAGTCCTCCACTAGAAATGGAAGTGAATATGTGATCATCAATCCCTGTCGAGACAGGGATGGAGGTGATGGTGTGGGGAAGAGGAAGAGTAACTTGTCTTCTTTGTTCCTAGGTCCTAATCAAGAAGAACCACATCCAAAGTCACATATACATCTGAGCCTGATGCAGAACAAGGCTCATGGATTCTGATGAAATTTCTAGAAATCCTGGAAATATGGGGTATATGTTACATGGTAGAGAGATATGAACTGTCCACAGGGGTAGAACTGTGCCAAGTTACTCTCAATTCTTCCCATTCTTTTACATACATGCTATACCTTCCACCACAGCACAACTCCTGAGAATGGGGTACTCAACTGCAAGAATTTGGTGGAAATGATACTGTGTAGTTATAAGCCCAATTCTTCACAGGACTAACAATCTCTGTTTTGCTCTTCTACAACCCTGGAATCACCACATAAAGATATCTAGGCCATCATTCTGGAGTGGCCAAGAACAAAGAAAATCCTTAGTTGATGAACAGACTATGCCACTGGAGAACAAATGAGAAGTATCAACTAGAACCAGTTTAAGACCCAATATATCTGGAGGAGATCATCTTTAACTCTCTACCTACTTGAGTCACCTTAGGCAACACCTTGTAAGCCAGATCATGCTGGCTGAAATAAATAATAATACTTTGAATAAATAATAATACTTTGCATACTTAATCATAATCATCATCATCATTATAATCATCTAAACCTAACAAGAAAAGATCATACAGAATAACTGAAGTCATATATACTGCAGGTTAAAAGGTATCAGCCACACAACATTTTAAGAGAAGAAAATAATTCATCTTAATAATATGAAAAGGCCTTGATCTTTTGCTGATCACAGATACATTAACCGAGAGAAAATAAGCTACATCCACATTTTAAAAGTTAATGTGATTTTTAGACAATATACTTAAACAAAGTTCTAAGTATGTTCTAAGAACATACATGTACCATCAATCCCTGTTGAGACAGGGATGGAGGTGATGGTGTGGGGAAGAGGAAGAGTAACTTGTCTTCTTTGTTCCTAGGTCCTAATCAAGAAGAACCACATCCAAATCACATATATATCCGAGCCTGATGCAGAACAAGGCTCATGGATTCTGATGAAATTTCTAGAAATCCTGGAAATATGGGGTATATGTTACATGGTGGAGAGATATTGTTCACTTTACTAAGTGAACAATAGTACCAGATCCACAAAGGAATACTCTCACCATATAAAGAACTAATCTAACTGAAAAGAGAAATGTAACCTACAATGGAAAAGATTTCCTAATTCAAATGCTTCCCTAAAAGAAAGAAATCTCTTGATATTTTTTTTTCATTTTAGCAAAACAAACCAATGATTAGGTATTGGACAAAATGTTAGGCACTAAGTATATATTATATAGTAAAAACAAAATAGAGATTGTTCTTGTGTTCACTTGCTTACATTCTAGTGAGCATCTATCCCAAGCTGACATTTAGCTGGGATGTAATGATCCATTGAGTACATCATAAAAGAAATTCACATTCTACTTACAAAAGTTAAAATACATGACCTACAAGGTTACCTCTAAATTTCAATTATTATTAATTATAGCACTATGACCCAAAATACTGTAATTATTCTAACATATAAAAATATCTAGGTATAGAAATGAATATAATGCCACAGACAAACCAGGATAAACACACTCAAAGAGACACACATGGGGGAGGTTGTTCACGTTTTCACCTATAAAACAACTGCATCAGTTTCTATGCCGTTATCATACGCAAATGACTTTTAAACAATTTCAATCCTCATTAAGAAATTTTTATTTTCATCTCAAGTAATAAAAAATCTCCTTCATAACTTTCTTGTGCTAGTTAAAATAATCACAAAGAAATTAATATCTATGATTTCTCAAGGATATCTTATGTTAATATACCTTTCCATGGCTTTAGCTGTGTAAGGCAAATGCATTTCAATACTGTGCTCATCTTCATCAGTCTGTAGGGACATGCGTTCAAACATCCCTGTCTTCCATAGCTCTCCGTAAACTAAAGAGAGTACAAAACACAGTAAGACAAAAATATTAGTGTGCATTTTTACCTTGGAACACCACTCTCCATAACACAAAGGTAAAAGACAACAGCACCAAACAGTGCTCTACTTCACTTTCATTAAGACAACAACAAATTTTACAGATACAAAAATAGTACATGTAAAGACTTACTCATTTGCCTAAGTAGCATAGTTATATTAAAATAATTTAAACTTTTTATTTCTTTATTTCTAAAATTACCTTTGAGTAAAGGCTTTTGGCTTTAATCAGTACTTACTAGGAAGAAAGGTTAATTCCTACTAAAATATGAAAACACCATTAATCTGCTTATGTATACAGTTAAGAATACAATTTGAATTCTATTTTTTTTCTAATAAAATATATGGTATTATTATTTCATACTTCAGCCTGTCATACCAAAAACCATAAAATCACCACTTACAAACTATTTTCCTCAAACTTCAAAATTAAGTTCATGATATAATCAGAATATAAATTCATAGTACCATGCCAATCTAAAATGCTCTAGCATTTTTATTCAGACCCTTCTAATAAACTATACTCAAAACTAGAATGAAATCTAGTAAGTAAAAACTGTAATGTGAAAATATTTTAAAATAGATCCTTAAGTGAGTTAATCAATTTCAAATAAATAAATGGTGCCAGGTGCAAACCAGATACAGCAATACACACCTGTACCCAGCTACATAGAAGATACAGGTGCCAACAAGGCACACCACTACACACCTGTACCCAGCTATATAGAAGACACAGGTGCCAACCAGGCACAGCACTACACACCTATAACCAGCGACATAGAAGACATAGGTGCCAGCCAGCTACAGCACTACACACCTGTAACAAGCTACACGGGAGGCATAGATGCAAGCCAGGTACAACACTACACACCTGTAACCAGCTACATGGAAGACATAGATGCAAGCCAGGTACACATGAAGACATAGGACTGAGGTTGGCCACAGGGGACAAACACAAGGCCCTTTTTAGAAAAATAACTAAAGCAAAAAGGGGTAAGGACATAGCTCAAGTGACAGAAGACTTGCCTTAAAAGAACAAGATCCTGAATTGAAGATTTCAATACTGCTTCCCCCAGACTGCCCCCCAAAAAAGAGCTGGAGGTGTGGCTTAACTAGTAGAGTGTCTGCTTAGCAAGTTCAAGGCCATGAATTCAAACCCCAAAGCAAAAACAACAGGAAAATTGAGTTGGAACTGGCGGCTCATGCCTGAAATCCTAATGACTAAAGATTAGGCTAAAATGGGGAGAATTATGATTTGAGGATAAGCCAAGTAGAAAAAATTTTAAGCGACTCCTTGATCAATAGCTAAGCATTCTGGAACATTCCTGTCACCCCAGCAACAGGGGATGCCAAGATGAGAAGGACTACAGTTCCAGGCCAGCTCCAAAAGAAAAAAAAAGTCTGCAAGAATCTATCTCAACAGAAGAAGCAGAGCATGGTGACTTACCATCCCAACTCGCATGGGAAGCAAATAAGAAGACTGTTATCTAGGAGTATGACCGGGCAGAGAAGAGGCTATCTCAAAAATAACAAGCACAAAAAAGGGCAGAAAGCATCGCTACATGGAGGGAAAGGAGAGAGAAGGAGGGAAGACTTGTTCTACAAAATCATACCTGTTTAAAAATTACCCATTTCTTTGCTGACAGCCTATCCAAACTAGTTTTCTAAATGCCCCTTAAAAGTAAAGTATGTCCTGGACATCTACCCAGAATATCACATGCCAGGATACTTGCACATCCATGTTCATTGCCACACTATTCACAATAGCCACGTTATGGAAACAACCCTACAACAGATGAGTGGACCCAAAAAATGTGGTACCTATACACAATGGAATTTTAAACAGCCATTAAAATAAGTAATATTTTATCATCTGTGGGGAAATGAATGGACTTAGAACAAATCATGTTAAGTGAGGTAAGCCAAGCTCAGAGAGACAAACAGTGCATGTTTTCTCTCATATGTACTAGTTAGAACTAAAATACACTAGGAAACAAATTATATAAGACTCCAGGCATTCACATACAGTGAGACCAAAGGAGGACATTCTTAGGAAAGGAACACAAAGGAACAATGACTGTGCTTCTGATTATATAAAATAATGTGCAAAGGAACTCCAGGAAATGGAAACAAGAGGGTTTTTGTTGTTGTTGTTGTTGTTTTCTATCTTGTTCGTTCATTTATCTGTCTTTGGTGGGGTAAAGAGAAAACATAGAAATGAAGGGACTGAGGGTAAACAAATGCAGCAGTGGCACTCACTAGACACTATGTGGAAAATGAACTATACAATTTGTGGGTGGGGACAGGAGAAAAAAACTGGGAGAGAGTAATGGAAGCGATGACACTATCCAAAAAGAAATAAACTCTCTATCTGACTTATGTAACTGCAATTCCTCTGTATATCACATTTATAATAACAATTAAAAATAAAAAGTAAAGTGTGTTCAGGAGCTGGTGGCACACCCAGGTAACCCCACCTACACAGGAAACTGAGATCTGAGAATCACGGTTTAAAGCCAGCCCAAACAAGAATGTCCATGAGACATTTCTAATTAACCACAAAAAGCCTGAAGTAGAGCTGTGGCTCAAATGGTAGAGTGCTAGACTTGAGTGTAAAAGCTCAAAAACAGCCTTTGGACTGGCAAAAAGTAAAAATAAAAAAGTTAAGGGACTGGGAAGGTGGCTCAATGGTAGAGCGCTTGCCTTGCATGCCTGAGGCCCTGGGTTCGATTCCTCAGCACCACATAAGCAAAAAGAAAAAAGCCGGAAGTGGCGCTGTGGCTCAAGGGGTAGAGTGCTAGCCTTGAGCTGAAGAGCTGAGGGACAGTGCCCAGGCACAGAGTTCAGGCCCCACGACCAGACCCCCAAAATAAATAAATAAATAAATAAATAAATAAGTTAAGTATCTTCCCTAAAACTATCTCAAGCAGTAAAGCTAGTAATACTCCTGGCAAGGCTAATAATACTCTAGCAAAGCTATTAATACTCCAGTTTCATTAATAAGATCCAGTCTAACAAGTTGGTAAAATACTATAACATTTCAATCCTCAGATTAAGAAAATTAAAGCACTTCCATACAACACCTTAATAACAATAAAATTATATTTACAGAAAATTAAAGAAAAAAAGAAAAAGAGCTAACCTCTTCTTTTGAAATGGAAACTTTTAGTCAAAAAAACTACTGCAAAGTTTATTGAAGCAATATATCCCTGTCATATATAAAATACAATGGAAAAAAATATATATACAGCGTTAGCTGGAAAAAAAATAAAATACAATGGAATGAACTGAAGTATTATTTCAGAGAAAAAGGTAAAACTGAGATCAGGATAAGGAAAACTCTAGGCAAATGGTAGATAGTGAGTACATCTTTTCGCAATACAATTCTATACACTGTTCTGGAATGTTTTCATTTTCTTTCCTATATGCCTAAAAATACCTTTATAAAGTCAAAAGGTGTTGTCATATGTGTTTATTGTGTAACAATTTTACTGTGAAACAGCTAACAAAAACTGTGATCTCTGGAAAGTAAAATATATTTAAGATTCATATAACACCATTCAGAATTTTACAACTATAGGCTCTTAAAAATTATCTGAGAACAAATAAAGACATTGTGACCATTATGTACTTAAAGTGAGAAATATGATCCACATGGAAGTATACTAACATGCTAAGAATCTTTCATCAAGTTAATATGGATATTAACTTTTTTTTTTTTTTTGGTCGGTCGTGGGGCTTGAACTCTGGTCCTGGGTGCTGTCCTTCAGCATTTCAGCTCAAGGTGAGTGCTCTACCATTTGAGCCACTGTGCCACTCCCAGTTTTCTGGTGGTTTATTTGAGATAGAGTCTCACAGACTTTCCAGCCCAGGCTGGCTTTGAACCGCAGTCCTCAGATCTCAGTCTCCTGAGTAGCTAGGATTAGAGATATGAGCCACCGGCACCCAGCTGGATGTTAACTTCTGATCTCAAGGAACAACTACCACATAATCATTCTTTGAATATAAACAAGTATAGTGTGGAGACTGGTAGATCTGACAGATTGTTTTTGAGGGGTTTTTTTGTTTTGTTTTTTTGAGTACTAGTGTTTGAGCTCAGGGGCTCCATGCACTCTATCACTTGAGTAATAACCTCCATCTTTTGCCTCAACTATTTTTCCAATAAGGTTGCCTCCCCATCCCCCAGGGAGAACTATGTTCTCAGTCAAAATCCTCTTACCTATTCCTCCTATGTAGCTGCATTTATAAGTTTATTTATTGAGACAGGGATTCTAAAAGCTTCTTGCCTAGGCTGGACTTGAACTATGATCTGTGATCTGACTTATCTCCACCTCCTTAGTAGCTGACATTACAGGTATAAGCCACTGTGTCCCACCTTGACAGATACTGAAGGTAGTAGCAAGGACACATGAATTCTCATTTAGGGTATGGAAGATTTTCTTTTATTGTTTTTGTTTAATGCAAAGTAGTTACAACATTTATTTTTTAAAGTGAGACATAATTGAAAATATTTAAGTTTTTGAATTAAATTTCAATCCTAACTATTTCAAAGCTCTAACACTTCCTCATACTTACTCTTTTGGTCAATACGAAGGTCATAGAGAGGTGTCCTATATATGTCCACACTGGAAAGTGCACATCGAGAGAGGGGCACGTGATGAGAAGGCCCAAGGATGAAAACTCTCCGTCTAGGAGACACACAACAGAAGACAAAACCATTGCACTTCCACACAAACCTTCCCAAACAAGGAAAAAATAACAACAATGAAAAAATTACTTGTTTTCCTTTCTTGACTATTTTTTATACCCTTCCATCAACATGAGAGCTGGACTGGGTTCTCCCAGAATTCATAAATGCAGTCCTGACTACAATGGAATTTTGACGTAAGGTCTTCAAAGGTCTGAAAATGAAGCCAGTAGATGGGATGATAACCAATGTGACTGTTGTACTTATTATATAAGAAGACAGAAGAGGCAGCCCTCCTTGTCAGAGAAACCTCAAGGAAATCAGCCTTCCTCTAGTACATTGGTATTGGACTTTCAACTTTCCAGAACTGTTTCTTATGTTGTTTATGCCACAGTCCAGAGAATTCTGTTACAGAAGACTAAGCAAACTAATACAATTAATAATGATTTCCTCCTTGCTTATTTAAGTTCAATTTCTTATGCTCCTCCCAGCCTCCATCCCCTTATTCCACTGGAGGAATGGCTATATCACATATGTCCACAGCCAGTTTTGCATTGGTTTTTTTTTGGATTTTTTTTTGTCGGTTGTGGGGCCTGAACGCTGGCCTGAGCGCTGTCCCTCAGCTGTTCAGCTCAAGGCCAGTGCTCTAACACTTAAGCCACAGCGCTACTTCCAGCTTTTTCTGCTTATGTGGTGCTGAGGAATCAAATCCAGGGCTTCATGCATGCAAGGCAAGCGCTCTACCACTGAGCCACCTTCCCAGCCCCAATGCATTGGTTATTTTTAAAGCAGGATCTCCCTCATGCCTGGACCCGCCTAGACTTCCCATATCATGGACAATGACAGGTGCACCACTGCATCCAACCACTGTACTTCCCCTATTGCTGGGTTAACAGGCTTGCACCATCACATCCAGCCATTGGTTGAGATGGAGTGAAAACTTTTATGCCTGGGCTAGCCTCAAATCAGAATTTTCTGATCCGAGGCAATCAATTTGTACAATAAAGCAACCTGCTTTTCATAAGTCATCCCTGTATTCATAATATAAGAACAGGTTTTCAGCATTATATTTGATTGAAATTCAAACATTTCAGCTATTAAAATCGCAAATCCTAATAGCTTCTAAAATCCCTCACAAGTTAATAAAAATAAATAATGGTATAAACTTCTAGAGTTATATAAAAACCATTGCAAATAAACATTTCAGGAAAGTGAATTCCACATTTCTTCCATGGCAGAGAACTCCCCTCCACCCCCCTTCTCTCTCTCTCTTGCCAGTCCTAGGGCTTGAACTCAGGGCCTGAGCACTGTCCCTGAGCTTCTTTTGCTCAAGGCCAGCACTCTACCACTTGAGCCACAGTGCTTTTTCTGACTTTTTCTGTTTATGTGGTACTGAGGAATTGAACCCAGAGCTTCATGCATTTTAGGCAAGCACTTTACTACTAAGCCACAGTCCCAGCCCAGCAGAGAACTCTTAAGTAATAAGCTTTCTCTATTTTCCTTTCAGTAGAAGGCATCTTCAAAAACAATTGTTGCTGGATTGCTATTTGCACTGAAGTCCAGCTAAAGAAAGAACTGTGCTAAACTGTAGTTTAAATCTTTGCAGTCCCTTTTTTTTCAAGTCAAAAGTATCTCAAATTTCCAAACCAGCTCTGCAATGTAAATTCCAAACAGTCCATTTTCTCTAAAGAGTCAAAGGGGCCAATATTCCCCTACCACACAGTAACAGCAAAACCAATTCCAGACTCACAGAAATACAATGATTTATGAAGAAGGGAATACAGAACAGGTTTTGTACCTAGTTTTGCACTAAGATGATAGTTTTTCACATCAAAATTTTGTAAGCCAAGAAATGTGTCCAGTAGAATTCAATGCTGTGTTGGGCATGATGGCCCATGCCCACATGCCAACTCAGGAGGCCAAGAAAGAGAAGCCGATTCTCCTCCCTTCAAGGTCTCATGTTAGAAATTCATCTCATCCTCAGCCCACTTCTAGGCAAATGTGTCTGTTTCTACCTTCACCCCAAGTGTTTGGAGCACTATAGGTAACCTTTACTCTCCATCAGTACTCTCTCAAGGACTAGATAACCATTTCAGAAAGTTACATATTCTTAAATGAACAAAACAGAGAAATACCGTTTTGTTCTCCTATGTTAAAAATACATAAATATTATGAAAAATGCATTTATTGCAGGCTAAGGTGAAACATAAATAATGGTAATAGGCATGTTTCAGTCACTTGACTAATGCCAGATATGTTGTTCTACAGTACCAGCTACTCAGGGGCAGAGGCAGGAGAATCGCCTGAGTCAAGGACGACTCAAGTAGGAAAGGGGCATTTTCTGATTGAGGAATAAATTGCTAGAAAAAGACTGATGAATATAACATTTAAAATCCAGAAAATTCTAGGACATCTGGTTAAAATTCTAAATAATACATATGAAATGTCAGTCTAAACTCCAAGGCATATATAACTTTTAACTTAAATATGTAACAAGTAATTATTGCCAAAAAGTGACCAGGGCTGCAAAAATAAGCACTAGAGGTGGGCTAGAAGCCCAGGTCCTCCCCCAATGCTTGCCTTTTTGTCAACCCTAACCTACACCAGGGGAAAAGAGCTTGGAAAAATCTAAATTCACCAACTGTTGGCCCCCTAGATACTTTCCAGTTTGGTAGAAATTCAGCCATAGCTAACATAATAAGGTTTCACATTTGATTTAGAAAAATCAAAAATATGAGGCAAAATTTTTGCTTAATATAAAGCATTTAAAAATCATATACTCAAAAGCAATGCAGAAAAACTACAAAACATTGAAAGGGGGTAGTATCAGGCATAGTAAGCCAGAAATAATTTCACATAGGTCTTGGTTAGCCAAATGCTTTTTGTTCATCAGTTGAAGATAAGAGTTTTTTAGATTTGTCTTCCCAGGCTGGCTTTGGACCACGAGCCTCAGATCTCCGCTTCCTAAGTAGCTAGGCATGAGACACCAGTTCCTGGCATCAGTTCATTCTTTAGCCATCTAACAATTTAGCTTCTAAGGGTTTTCTTGTTTTTTTAAATACTAATCTATATTATTAGTACTAAAAATAGTTATCCAATACTGTTCATTGTTACATTATAAGCTAGGAGTATTTTAATATAATTTAATCTTTTTAATTATCACTTTTAATAATGTCTAATCATGTCTCATAAGCAAGAATAGTGTTCCAAATTAGCTGAGACTAGAAATTATTTTCTAGTTAACATAATACATTCATCTACCCAGCATATATACCTTGATGTCTTAAACTAAACATTTTACAAGTTGTCACTTAATATTCCACATTTTATCTTGTCATTCTAAGACCTTGTTTTGTTTTGTTTTTTGGTTGGTTGCGGGCCTGAACTCTGGGCTTGGGCGCTGTTTCTGCACTCTTCAGCTCAAGGCAAGCGCTCTACCGCTTGAACCACAATGCCATTTCCAGTTTTCTAGTGGTTTATTGGAGATAAGAGTCTCAGGGACTTTACTGCCTGGGCTGGCTTTGAACCACGATCCTCAGATCTCAGCCTCCTGAGGAGCTAGGATTACAGGCATTAGCCACCGGCACCCCACTCTAAGACCTTTTTAAAGCATACAAGTACTCCACTATTTTTTTTTGTTTTTTTTTTGGGGGGGGCAGGGGGTCCAGTCATGGGGCCTGAACTCTGGGTCTGGGCGCTGTTCCTCAGCTCAAGGCTAGCACTCTACCACTTGAGCCACAGCGCCACTTCCGGCTTTTTTCTTTTTGCTTATGTGGTGCTGAGGAATCGAACCCAGAGCCTCAGGCATGCAGGGCAAGTGCTCTACCCCTGAGCCACCTTCCCAGCCCGCCCCAAGTACACCACTATTTTTAAGTGCTATGAAGTGCCAGATTATTTAAATGGCGGTGCTGGGTTTTGAGCCAAAGGCTCCCTACGTGCAAATCAAGTGCTCTGCTATGTAGTACATTTTCTTCTACACTTCTCATAGTTCCCAGAATTATGTTTTTTCTCTATTTTCTCATAGGACTGCAAAGATACTGCAATCCACAGGAAAGGGCTTTTTTGAGAGAATACAGCTGTGACTATCAATTATTATTTTGACATTTAAACTTTTTGTTGTTGTTGTTGGTTGTGGGGCTTGATATCTGGGCCTGGGAGCTATCCCTGAACTCTTCAGCTCAAGGCTAGCACTCTACCACTTGAGCCACAGCACCACTTCTGGTTTTCTGGTGTTTAACTGGAGATACACAGACATTCCTGCCCAGACTGGCTTTAAACTGTGATCCTCAGATCTCAACCACAATTTTAAAAGTATAATAATTAACTACAAAATGATTAAAGGACTATGCATCCATCTTTAAAAATGTTCATCTCTAAGTTTTCAAAGAAATTTTTAAATTTTAACTTTTTATAGTTTCAGAATGAAACCAAAGAGAAGGTAAAGGCTAAATGTTCATACACAGAAAAAAAACCCTAAGGTATGTTCTAACATCATAAAGTCAAATTTCTTTTTTTTTTTTTTTTTGGTCAGTTGTGGAACTTGTACTCTGGGCCTGGGCACTGTCCCTGAGCTCTTCAGCTCAAGGCTAGCACTCTACCACTTGAGCCACAGTACCACTTCCAGTTTTCTGAGTGGCTTATTGGAGATAAGAGTTTCATAGACTTTCCTGCCCAGGCTAGCTTTGAACTGTGATCCTCAGATCTCAGCCTCCTGAGTAGCTAGGATTACAGGCGTGAGCCACTGTCACCTGGCCTAAAGACAAATTTCTAACTGCAATGAATTACAAAAATTACGACAAATGAAAAACAAGTTACTTCCATGACAAAGCAGTCATCATCACGTAATTCTGAAACATCCCAGTTTGAACTAACTACATTACTTACGTAATAGATGGATCCACTTGTTTGTAAGCATGGGCAGCACAAGACCCACAGTACGTGTATCCTGCATGGCTACAAAACAAAATAATTTTTTAATCGAATTCAAAATCATGATATCCTGAAAAAGCACTTTAGAAAGAAATACAATTAACTACAGTAAGCACAACAGATTGAGTGTACAAACAAAAAGCAATGTAATGATATAAAGTCTAGAATAAAGAAAACATTTATTCTTTATTATACCGTGATTTTAAATTTTTAAAAAATAGTTTGTAATCTTTGGACTATAGACTATAAATATGAAGATGTTCAAGGCTTTCATGAAGTTGGTCAGTTAGCACTAATAATGTATGTGTTTCTAATCCTCCTCTGCAGCTATATTAAAAATGTTTACAAAGCAATGTCTGTTGTTAGCAGTGAAGGAATGACTAGGTTTCTCTGTACAGTGTATAGCCCTCATTTTCTTTCTACACAATCTTCCTTTTCATGCCCTTCTTTAAGCATTGGCAGTTCTCTGACTGCCTACAGATTCCCATTCTCCTTAACTGCACTTTTCTTTCTTGATGTCTTCAAATTACAGAAGTTAAAAGTCACTTCCCTAATGCTTGCTCATTTGTATGTAGCCAGTGGTAAAGTGATGAATATTTTAATAGGCTCCACAAGGGGAAAAAAAACCTATGCATATACATATGCATGTAACTTTATTCTAAAATTTTACTGAGATAAACAGACATGTCATGATGTACAAATAATGACAAAAATATGTATTACTGTGCCAGATGCCAGTGGCTCATGTCTATAAATCTAGTTACACAGGAAGCAGAAATCTAAGGATTTTGATTCAAAGCTAGCCCAAGCAGACAAAACCAGGAGACTTTTATCTCCGATTAACCAGCAGAAAGCCAGTAGCTCAAGAGGTAGAGCACCAACCATGAGTGAAAAGAGTACAGCAGGAGTGCAAAGCTCAGAGTTCAAGGCTCAGTACATGCACACACACGTTTTTACACACATGAACACACAATACCAGGACATAAAGGGCTGGTAGCATAGCTCAAGCAGCAAATTATAGGCAGAGGTAAAGCCTTGGATTCAAACCCCTGTATGTATGCATGCATGCATGCATGTATGTATGTATGTATGTATGTATGTATGTGTGTGTATGTATGTATGTATGCACACAAGGATGGATAGATGAATACAAGTATAAACAGACTTAGAATGAAAGATAAAAGAGTTCCAAAGAAGGTTCATAAGACTATGTAAATATGTGTAACACTACATTCATAGTTAACAAATTTTATGTTATAAGTATTTTACTACAATTTAAAAAAAACTTTAGGGCAGATGAATGAAAAGAAAAATAGTGAACAAATAGAGCCATAGTACACAAAATGCCTATGCCAAAACTGAACTAAGAAACTTGGGACAAGATTGATGGGGATGGAGATATAAAGAGTGACTCTGATCAAAATACATTGTAAGCTGGGCACGGGTGGCTCACCCCTGTAATCCTAGCTACTCAGGAGGCTGAGATCTGAGGATCTCAGTTCAAAGCCAGCCCAGGCAGGAAAGTCCATAAGACTCTTACCTCCAATAAACCACTAGAAAACCAGAAGTGGCGCTGTGGCTCAGGCAGTAGAGCACTAGCCTTGAGCTGAAGAGCACAGGAACAGCACCCAAGCCCAGAGTTCAAGCCCCACAACCAACCAAAAAAAAAAAAAAAATGCATCGTATATATAAACTGACATATTACACAAAAACCCCCTTTGAAGAAAATGTTTAATAATTTTAATGATACAAATAGAAACTTCATCAAAGAATATATTAAATTACTCATAATCTCACAAAAGGGATACTCAACATCAATTTGTCATTAGGGAAAGGCAAAATAAAGCCATAATGAGATACTATTAATACCCACTGGAATAGATAAAATTAAGAAGTGGCCATACCAAATGTAGCAAAAATGTAGAAAAACTAAATCTAGAGTACACTGGGTAGATCACATTTCAAGGCCATTCAGGGCAAAAAGTTATCAAAACCCTATCTCAACCAACAAGCCAAGCAAGAGGGTAAGCATCTGCCTATAATCCTACCTAGTAGGAGGCATTGGTAGGAAGATAGCAGTCTAAGGTCAGCCAAAAATGGAAGACCCTATCCAAATAAATATGTAAAGCAAAAACAAAGGCTGAAGGCTCAAGTGGCAAAGCATCACTTGCAAGCACAAGACCCTAAGTTAAAACCGGAGTCACATTTCATACTCCCAAAAAAGAACAACTAAAACCCTTATACTGATGGAAATGATATGATTATTGTGGAAGACAATTTGGCAATTTCTTAGAAAGTTACATATACTTATACCATGTAACTCAACCATTCTACTCTTAAAATAAAAAGTATTATGTCCACACACACAACTGTACATAAATGAGTCACGGAAGCTTTAATTTCAATAACCAAAAGCTCCTGGAAATAATCAGAGTCCCTTACAAGTGAATGGACAAATTGAAGTACAGCAATACAGCAAGATACTCTTCATCAATAAAAAGAAATAAACTCAAAATAATTATGCTGTTTTAACCAGCACTGGTGGCTCAAGTCTGTAATCCTAACTAGTCAGAGCTGAGATCTGAGGATCATGGTTCAAAGCCAGCCCAAGCAGGAAAGGCCACATGACTCTTATCTCCAATAAACCACTCAGAAAACCAGAAGTGATGCAGTAGCTCAAGTGGTAGAGCGCTGGCCTTGGGCTAAAGAGCTGAAGGACAGAGCCCAGGCACAGAGTTCAAGCCCCACAACTAACACTCACTCTCTCTCTCTCTCTCTCTCTCTCTCTCTCTCTCTCTCTCACACACACACACACACACACACACACAATAATACTTATGCTGTTTTAAAAGAAAAACAATAAATAAGCATGCTGAGAAGGAAAACACAGACAAAAAGAGCTCCCATTATATGGGAACACATTGTATGATCCCATTAAACAAGTCTAGAAAGTTAACACTAGTCTGAAGAGACAGAATAAACTGGTGAACATGATGGGGAAGGAGAGCAAAAGAAATAAATAAATTATAAAAGGACACATGAACTTTTTTGGGGGGAGGGGTCCAGTCATGGGGCCTGAACTCTGGGTCTGGGCGCTATCCCTCAGCTCTTCAGTTCAAGGCTAGCGCTCTACCACTTTAGCCACAGCGCCACTTCCGGCTTTTTTCTTTTCGCTTATGTTGTGCTGAGGAATCGAACCCAGGGCCTCACGTATGCAAGGCAAGCGCTCTATCACTGAACCACCTTCCCAGCCCAACACATGAACTTTTGAGGAAAAGTTATGTTCATTTTCTTAACTGTCAGTGATAGTTTTGCATCCATATGTCAAACATCAAGCTCTATACCTTATATGCACTTGTAAGTTAAATCCTACCATATTACAGCATTTTAAAAAAAAATGCTTCTCACTGAGCTAACGTAGGTATGGAGAAAAAGTCAATCACAGCAAAACAAGTAAGTAACAGGGAACATGCACTGTAACTCTGGTAAGAACGCCTATCAAGCTGCATCAATATGGGGATGCTCTGGTAACCAATTCTAATCTTAGCCAGAAGGGAAAGTAAGTAGTTCTTTGGCTCAGCACACAGCTTTGCCTCATCCTATATTTCATCCTGATACTAAATCTGACCAAGGGACCTGTTTTAATCTGTTATGTTCATTCTCAAACTTAATTTGCTATTTTCTTTCTTCAATTTAAAGACTCTGGTCTCTCCTGTTTTTCTAGTCTGATTCTTGTCCAGCTTCATCAGTCCTGTTTCTAACCAATGTCCATTCTAGAAAGCATCCAGAAAGGCTTCTTAGAAACACTGCCTACTTCATAAAGACTGAGGACAGAAATAGGAAGAGTACAAGAGTAAATACATAAAGGAAGAAAATAAAAGCCAAATGAATCACAGACACAAATGCTGAATTGCGTGACAGAGATGAGAAATACAAGACAATCTTAGTGTAACAGAGTAACATGAGGCTAGAATCAAGCAGAGAGGTCTAGGCTTGATAAAACAAAATATGTGAAAATGTGGTGAACTCCTAAACAGACTATGACAACATGAAGCTACTATTAGTACAACACTGCAAACCATTGGTACAAAGGACAGATTAGAGACAAGTATGAAGAAAACTCTATTGGAATCAGGACAATGCTAAATTCAAGCATGAGGCACTTGTGCAATGGCATCAGTGCTAGTGAAAACTGAGAAATTAATGTTCTAGAATCTTAAAAAGAAAAACAGACTAGTGAACAGGAAGATGATGAGAAAGAGGAAGGATAATGGTAACATTTACTATAATGTATAGTTCAAAGTATTAATCTAATCCATACACTATTCTCCTAAAGACAGAAATCCTCTTCTCGTTTTACAAATAAAGAAACTAAAGCATAAAGGTTAAAAGATGTACTCACTGTCAACTCCACACTAGGACTTGGGGCTATATAGTTTTATATATATTCATATTCGGACTTGGGGCTAGCCAGTAGTAATCTATAACCCATGCTCAGAGCAACTACAAGAGACCCTCACGTTTGAAGGAATAATAAAAATAAAAAAAAACATGGAGTAAGTAGGGAAAAGCAATAAACCCGCAAACTGTTGTAAATACTTAAGAATCACATCCTATAGGAAAGGATTGATATTGAAACCATAATTAACTATGGTAAATAACATGGTTTATAATGGAAATCAGAACTCTTCATTTTAGTGAAAACTAAGACTGCTTGAAGTAAAAAACTAGTTGCAGGGAGAGATAAGTCAATTTGAACAGATCTGAACTTGGATAAAGAATATGCTGAGAGTATTTTTTTAATTAATATATCCCATATCCCCCCCCAAGAGGAAAAAATATAATTCATGAAATGAAAGAAAAAAATCTAACATTTTCTTGTACACTAGCTAAGAATCAGGTTAATGAAGAAAGCCAGAGTGATAACCACAAAATCTCACTAAAGATGTCTTTTCTTACCCATCTTGTTAACAGAATCTGTCTTTCTACATACATAAAGTTTTTTTAAAAAAAAACTTACAGTAAAGGAGGCTTGATTAAAGAACAGCTCAAGTTTCTTCATTTGAGCATCAGAGTCAAAACAAGGAAAACTTGAATTCCACAGATATTAAAATTTTCATTTTAAAGTGCTCCTCAGCAGGTAATCCCAGCTACTCAAGAGTCTGAGATCTATTTAGGTCCCATGGTTTCCCTTATTTGCAATAACTAGTATATGTCTGAGTCAAGCAGAAAAGGTCAGATAAGTTGATGTTAGGGAAATGAACCCTAAGATATGTATTCAAATGTTTTTTTTCTTTCAGGTGATTGCTTCTAACACATTTATAAGAGTATTTCTATGTTGCTTTGTATGTCCCTCCCCCACGGTATAACCCCTGCTTTCACTGTATTTGAGGTTGATATAATTTGTGGAGGGGAAGGGAAAAAACAAATTGTTTAAAAAGGGATACAGGGGGGCTGGGAAGGTGGCTCAGTGGTAGAGCGCTTGCCTTGCATGCCTTGCATGAGGCCCTGGGTTCAATTCCTCAGCACCACATAAGCAAAAAGAAAAAAGCCGGAAGTGGCGCTGTGGCTCAAGTGGTAGAGCACTGGCCTTGAGCTGAAGAGCTGAGGGACAGTGCCCAGGCCCAGAGTTCAGGCCCCACGACCAAAAAAAAAAAAAAAAAAAACCCAGGAGTTAAGGAATTTACTCATTTACTCAAGGACCTCATTTATGTAAACATCCCTTCTTACTCTTACATCAATTTTTCTTTCTCTACTAAATATTTATCAATATACACTTTAAAAACTCTCAAATGAAATGAAAACCCTTCCTTGATACCTTCCCATATAGTAACTGTCCTGTTTCTGTTTTACACAAAAATACTAAAAAGAGAAAGAGGGGCTGGGAAGGTGGCTCAGTGGTAGAACGCTTGCCTTGCATGCCTGAGGCCCTGGGTTCAATTCCTCAGCACCACATAAGCAAAAAGAAAAAAGCTGGAAGTGGAGCTATGGCTCAAGTGGTAGAGTGCTAGCCTTGAGCTGAAGAGCTGAGGGACAGCGCCCAGGCCCAGAGTTCAGGACCCACGACTGGACCCAAAAATAAATAAATAAATAAATAAATAAAAAGAGAAAGAAAAGGAAAAAAGAAAGAAAAACAAACTGTATATACTATGTACATGTGCTGACTTCATTTCCCTCACCTCTTATTCTTTCTTTTTCTTTTTTTATTTTTTTTTTTTGTCAGTTATAGGCCTGAACTCTGGGCCTGGGCACTATCTATCCCTTAGCTCTTCAGCTCAAGGCTAGCATTCTACCACTTGAGCCACAGTGCCACTTCTGGCTTTTTCTGCTTATGTGGTACTTAAGAATTGAACCCAGGCCTCATGCATGCAAGGCAAGCACTCTACCACTGAGCCACCTTCCCAGCCCTTCTTATTCTTTCTTAAACCCACTCTAGTGATGCTATCATGCCCACCACTCAATAGAAATTTCTTCTCAAGGTCACTAGTGGTCTCCATATTGCCAGATCCAATTGCTAGTTCTCAATTTTCCTTGAATTTGCCCCACTGGCAACATTTGGCACAGTTCATGGCATTATCTTCCGTGGCATACTTTTCATACATTGGCCCCACACACATACCAATTGGTGCTTTCCTTCTTTTTCACTGGTCTTCCCTTCAGTGTCTCCTTTGCAAATGATCTTCAGCATTCTAACCTCAAAAAGGGTGCCTTTCTCACTTTGTTAGGTTAGTCTTAAAGGTTTGGTCCTCTTCTCTCTATCTTTATTTTATTCCTTAGTTGATTTTTTCTTTAATTTTTTAAACTAGGTTTTGAATTTAGGGTCTTAAGCATTCTAAGCACTCTATAGCACTTAAGCTACACCACCAGGCTATTTTATTTCTTAGACAACCATACATTTCTTAGGCAATCTGGAATGACATTTAACTATTTACTTGAATCTCCACTTGGATATCTAATGAGCATTTCAGTATTAACAAGATCAAAACCAAACCCTATATTCTACAATAAATACTTCAAACCTATTCCTCCCTTCCACTTGCCTTCCCTTTAACAGAACAAAAGTAATTTCATCCTCCAGTTGCACAGGTCATCCATGACTTTTCTAAAACACACTGCTTCTTGACGACTCCACTCCCAGCCTCAAGTCCAAGCCATCATACACCAGCTCTTTTTCTATACTATTTTATTGTCTCCTAAACTGGACTCCCTTTCCACACAGTATGTCTAGACAGTAGCAGAAGTTCCTTTTCAAACCCAAGTCAGATCAAGTCACTCTATTTCTCAAAACTTGCTGTGATATGCTTTCTCATTCAAAATCAAAAGTCCTGTGACAGCCTACAAATGCTAGCACTCTGCTGACTATCTCATCTCCTCTATCACTCTCCCTTGCAAAGGCAGAGTGTCCCTTATCCAAACTGCTGGGGACAAGACGTGATTTGGAATTTCAGATATTTTCAGGTTTGGGAATAGTTGCATATGTGTAATGACATATCTGAAAGACATGAGCCAGGTCTCAGCATTAAATTCATGTATGACTTTAGTGTGTATGTGTGCTGGAACTGGGGCCTGAACTCAAGGCCTCCCACTCTTGATTGGCTTTTTCACTTATAGCTTGGACTCTACACTTTACCCATGCCTCCATTTCCAGAATTTTGTTGATTAATTGGTAATGAGTCTCATGGACTTTTCTGCACCAGCTAGTTCTGAGCCACAATTCTCAGATCTCAGCTAATCTAGGCATGAGCCTCCAGTGTCTCACTTACGCTTTATACATATGCTTATACATATATGCTGAAGATAATTTTTGTTGTGTGCTTGAATGGGGCTTGAAATCAGGGCCTTTCACACTTACTTAGCATTTTCCTCAAGACTAGTATTCAACCAGTTGAGCCACATATCCATTTAAAGCATTTTTCTGGATGAGAAAATTTCAGACTTGTCTGCCCAGGCTGGCTTCAAACCGCAGTCCTCAGCTCTCAGCCTCCCAGTAAAATACAGGCATGATCTACCAGTACCCAACTTCCTGAAGATTATTTTATACAGTATTTTTAGTGTGCCTGTGTTTTGATTTATGATGCATCACATGAGATAGGTGGCTGAATTTTTCACTTGTGGTGTGACCTTGATGATCAAGAGTTTCAGATTGATAACTAGTTTTGATTTTGGATCTACAGATTAAAATGTTCAACCAGCATATATTTTCCTGGCTATGTTAACAGCTTGCTTTCCCTCAAACACATTAAAGCATATTCCTACACAAGAACATTGAGCTTGCTATTCCTCAACCTGATACTTCACTCTTCAAGTGTATACTTTCTCCCATTATCCTGGCTGAAATGTTACTGTATCAGGGAGACCTTTTCTTACAATAGGAAATCTCTATCCATACTGTCACTCAGAACTATATGATAACTATTAGGAAGACAGAAAATTGGGGAAATGACAGATGGTAAACAAATTTTACATTTTATGTCAAGCAGTCTGTATCAGAAAGATTTATCCTCCAATCCAGCAGTAGGACGATTTTTTCTGAAGTTATTAAATTTGTTTTGCATGTTCCTTCGCAAGTTGAGGTATAAAGTAACATCTATTGTAAATACTTTTTTTTTTTTTTTTGCCAGTCCTGGGGCTTGAATTGAGGGCCTGGGCACTGTCCCTGAGCTCCTTTTATTCAAGGCTAGCACTCTACTACTTGAGCCACAATGCCACTTTCAGCTTTTTCTGTGTATGTGGTACTGAAGAATCAAACCCACGGCTTCATACATGCTAGGCAAGCACTCTACCCGTAAGCCACATTCCCAGCCCTGTAAATAAAATTTTAAACAAACTTACGGTGCAATAATGGCTCTAGCAGGTCTTTTTGTAGACTGTACTTGTGAAAGCCAACCTTCTAGTTGTGCATTCAGCTGCGGTCCTATAAAATGACAAAGAACAAAACTGGAGTCAGCAAAGTAATGCATTACAGACAACCATACAGGGCACAAAGCCCTCATTGAACCTATTTTGTATTCAAATAGCTCAATGAGCAGTGGGATCATCATTTTGGATGTTCAGGTTTGAATTTACCAACTACAAGGTTTCTGGAAAGTCATATGGTACGGTAACTATTTATTAGACAAAGCTTGTCTTTGTTAATTTACTTCTTTTTTTTTTTTTTTTT
>NW_012267236.1:4163736-4166026 GCF_000151885.1 Dipodomys ordii | reverse complement strand
CCTCAGCACCACATAAGCAAAAAGAAAAAAGCCGGAAGTGGCGCTGTGGCTCAAGTGGTAGAGTGCTAACCTTGAGCTGAAGAGCTGAGGGATAGTGCCCAGGCCCAGAGTTCAGACCCCACAACTGGACCCCAAAAAAAAAAGGGGGGGATACATGTGGATCCATTGCAACGATGAAATGTACAAGTCGTTTTGTGGAAAAACAAACTTTACAACTTTGGGGGGGAGGATTGGGGGGGACGAAGTGGGGGAGGATGGGAAGGGATGGGAAGGGGAAACAAAGGAGGCTACAATGCTTAATAAGAAATGTACTCATTATCTTGCCCACGTAATTGTAACCCCTCTGTACAGTATTTTCACAATAAAAATTTTTTTAAAAAGTCTGAGATCTGAGGATCCCTGTTGCAAGTCAACCAAGGCAGGAAAGTCCATAAACTTCTTATCTCCAATGAAGCACCAAAAACCTGAAAGTACAGTTGTGGCTCAAGTGGTAGAATGCCAGCTGAGCAAAAAAAAAAAAAAGCTCAGGGACAGTACCCAGTCCTTGAGCTCCAAGACCAGACATCCTCCCCGATCCCCCACCCCCACCCCCGCTGCCAACATACACATACAAAAAGCCAGGTGCCAGTGGCTCATGGCTATAATCCTAGATACAGGAGGCTGAGATCTGAGGATCACAGTTCAAAGTGAGCACAGGCAGGAAATTCTGTGAGACAATAAACCACCAAAAAGCCAAAAGTGAAAGTGTGACCAAGTGGCAAAGCACTAGCACTGAGCAAAATTTCTCAGGGACATTGCCAAGAATCTGAGTTCAGGGCTGGGAAGGTGGCTCAGTGGTAAAGCACTTGCCTTGCATGCATGAGGCCTTGGGTTCAATTCCTCAGCACCACATGAACAAAAAGAAAAAAGCCGGAAATGGCGCTGTGGCTCAAGTGGTAGAGCGCTAGCCTTGAGCTGAAGAGCTGAGGGACAGCACCCAGGCCCAGAGTTCAGGCCCCACGACCGGACCCAAAAAAAAAAAGAAAGAAAATCAAACATTGCTGTGTGACAGGAACTATTAAGAATTCATACTGAGACTTTCAAGACTGAAAGGGAACAATATAAACTGTCACTATCAAGAGTCTACCCCACATTCTATGTTAGGTTTACCCCTGAGTAACTCAGGGGTAAGTTTTTTTGCCAGACTTGGGGCTTGAACTCAGGGCCTGAGCACTGTCCCCTTCTTTTGCTCAAGGCTAGGACTCACTTGAGCTACATCACCTCTTCTATATTTTTTTGTTTATATGGTGCTGAGGAATCAAACCCAGGGCTTTTCATGCATGCTAGCTAGGCAAGCACTAAGCCCTCCTAGGCTCATTCTTCAAGAGAAAAAGAAGAAAAAGAAAAAAGGAGGCACAGGAGAAGGGGGAGGGGGGTGGAGGGGAGAGAAGGAAGGAAGGAAGGAAGGAAGGAAGAAAGAAAGAAAGGGAGGGAGGGAGGGAGGGAGGGAGGTTAGTTTAAGTAGAATTCAAGGAAGTTTTAGTAGTCTTACTTCTACTAACAATGGCAAGAATAAAAGACTGGATGAAATGAGAAGATTTCAAAAATTAAGGTTTTATACCTACTAAGCTCAGTTAAGACATAAATGCTAGAAACTCAGTTACAAAACTTTTCTGCACAGATAAGACCAACTGTATTGAAATGGGCCCTAAACAGTTTACAAAAGCAGCAGCCTGCTCTTTGCCCCCTCAATTTTACTGGCTTTAATTCTTTTCTTTCATAGGCATTGTTCACCAGTCCTTAAGATTTCAGCTTCAACAAAAACATTAGTAGTAATTACATACAAAACAAGAACCAAGTTAGTCATTCAGAATTTTATTTCCGGCCTCTGGGGCTTGAACTCAGAGCCTGAGTGCAAGTCCTTGAGCTTTTTAGCATGGGGCTAATGCTCTACCACTTGACACAGCTCCACTTCCAGCTTTTTTGGTTATTAACTGGAGATAAGACTCTCACAGATTTTCTTGCCCTAACTAGTTTCAAACAGCAATCCTTTTTAGCCTCCTGAATAGCCATGATTATAGGTGTGAGCCATTGGTACCAAGCCAGAATATTTTGTTTTTAAAAAATAGCATCTCATGCTAAATCCAAAATGTTAGGTGATACGACAAAACTAACAGGACTTAAGAAACAAAGAACTCCTGCTCATCTGGTTGAACCACTACTAAATATCCCCATGCTGCTGATCACATGTATGGTGTATAACATGTGAACACTGTTATATATTACAGACTGTGATAGACAATTTGCTCCA
>NW_012267236.1:4140450-4159456 GCF_000151885.1 Dipodomys ordii | reverse complement strand
TTTTCTTTTTGCTTATGTGGTGCTGAGGAATCAAACCCAGGGCCTCAGGCATGCAAGGCAAGCGCTCTACCACTGAGCCAACTTCCCAGCCCTTAATTTACTTCTTAAAACCATCTTCATCTCAGAAAAACAATTATTTATAATTTGAAGTCACATTTAAACCTGGCTTTACTCAATCAATAAAATGGCATCTGAGGGAGAGGCAACATTTTATACCCTCAATGATATGACCCTTTCTTCCATCCCCTACTGGTACCCTACTCTTATGACAATAATGACTGTGTCACCTCAAAAATCTCTATTTCAAGTACCTCTCCAGTTCACTCCCAGGTCCTACATTTTTTTCCCTCTAATCCTTTCTTCATTTCTTGTTTATCCTGAGCTCCAACAATGTATCACTATAGTCCTTCCCTTGTCTGTAGCCTCAGTGCTGTTCCTTTCTCCCTCCATCGATCAAAACAGAGTTTAAAATAAACTTTCATTTAACACTACCTAAAGAGCTAATGAAACAGATGAGAAATAACCATATAAACCTCTAATTATAAGAAAAAATCCAGGAAACTAAGCAGTGCTCAGAAATCATATTACATTAACTTGATGAATTTAGTGTTTCACCTTCAACAGAGAATAATAGCTTCTCTTTTTCTCTTAAGCTTCAAAAACTTTCTTTCATCCCATTGTTACTCCTAGGAAATAAGTAATTCTTTCCATTTTGTCCAATACAAATAATCAGATGTATACTCCAGCCCAGCCTATCATCCTTGTTTGCCAAGTTGTTCCCAGTTATATCACTGTCAGTCCTAAATCCTAGAAACTCAGTCCTAAGCAAACAGGGTATATTAGTCACCCTCAATTCAAAAAAGAAGGACTTCATCTTTCTACCACTTATTCTGCCCGCTTTCATTCCTGTTTCAACAAACTGTCTTAGTTCCTAACAAAAACCATATACTTAGCCTGGAGCTGGTGGCTCACATATATAATCCTAGCTACTTAAGAGGCTGAGAGCTGAGGATTGCTGTTCAAAGCCAGCCCAGGCAGGAAAGTCTGTTGGACTATTTCAATTTAACCACCAAAAAGCCAGAAGTGGAGCTGGCTCAAATGGTAGAGCACTATCCTTGAGCACAAAAAGCTCAGTGCCCAGTTCAAGCCCCACATTGGCACCAGAAGAACACACACACATACACACACACACACACACACACACTATCACCCCAATGCTTTATTTCCTGTGTGTGTGTGTGTGTGTGCGCGCGCGCACGTGTGTGTGGCACATGCTTGTGCACTTGTTCTGGTGCTTGAACTCAGGGCCCGGGCACTGTCCCTAAGCTTTTTTTTCTCAGGACTACCACTCTACACGTGTGCCACAGCTCCACTTCTAGAAGGCTTTTTGGTAGTTATTGGAGATAAAAGCAGCAGACTTTCCTGTCCCCACTGGCTTTGAACAGTGATCCTCAGACCTCAAACTCGAATAGCTAGGATTACAGACATGAGCCACCAGCTTCCAGCTTACCACAGTGCTTATTCTAGTCACTTAAATAAACTTTTTCCCTTTAGCTAGAGGCACAATTCAATAGTTAGAATGTCAGCATATACAGTGTGAGGATCTAAGTTCAAATACCAGTACTGCCAAAAACACAGATTTGTCTTGGGGTTGGGAATGTGGCTTAGTGGTAGAGTGCTTGCCTAGCTTGCACAGGGCTTGATTCCTCAGTACCAAATAAACTGAAAAAGCTGGAAGAGGCACTGTGGCTCAAGTGGTAGAATGCTAGCTTTGAGCAAAAGAAGCTCAGGAACAGACCCTGAGTTCAAGCTCCAAGGACTGGCAAAAAAAAAAAAGTGTCTCATTAAAATGCAATGCCACCATTACTTTTCCTTCACCTATACCCCATCTCTCTGGCCTTCTTTGCAGGAAATTTTTTTTGGGAGGGGTCCGGTCGTGGGGCCTAAACTCTGGGCCTGGGCGCTGTCCCTCAGCTCTTCAGCTCAAGGCTAGCGCCCTACCACTTGAGCCACAGTGCCACTTCTAGCTTTTTTCTTTTTGCTTATGTGGTGCTGAGGAATCGAACCCAGGGCCGCATGCATGCAAGGCAAGCACTCTACCACTGAACCACCTTCCCAGCCCAGGAAATTTTCTTAAAGGGATGTACTTACATACTTCTCTTCCATCCTTTCTATCTTTTTAACTTAAAAAAAAAATAGATCATTCTATATTGCCCAGGATGGCCCCTAACTCCTGGATTCAACCGATAGTCCTGTCTTAGTCTCATAAGCAATTGGGAAAATAGACACACCACCACCACTCCCACCTCTGTTTTCAGACTTTTAATCAATAAATACTATGCATTACAAAAGAATCCTGATCTAATATGAAGTACCGATGTAATACACCTATCACTTTCATGTCTGCAGATTTTACGGTTGTTTCCACAAATTTTGTTAATAATTATATCATTAATAGACAATGCTGCAGTTACGAACATGTGTTAAGAGTTTCCCTGGAACCTATCTAGAAGCACTGTATAAAAATATGCATATTCTTTTTTATTTTTTTTTATTTTTTTTTTTGGTCAGTCGTGGGGCTTGAACTCTGGTCCTGGGCTATTCAGCTCAAGGAGAGCACTCCACCACTTGAGCTACAGCACCACTTCTGGTTTTCTGGCGGGGGGAGGGGGGGGTTGGGGAGACAGCGCAGCGATTGGAGATAAAAGTTTCATGACTTTCCTTCACCGGGTTGGCTTTGAACCAAGATCCTCAGATCTCAGCCTCTGGAGTAGATAGGATTAAGTGCCCGACTTAAAATATGCATATTCCCAACTCTATTAGATCACTGCTAATTTACACTAGAGCAAGTGAATCAATCTGTTCTTCAATGTACACATGAACAAATAAAACAAAAATAAGAAGCTTAATTCCACTTACATGCCCCCATGTACTTTTCTGAGAACATTTTCTTTAGAGCACTCATAAACTCTTTCTTAGCCCCTTAGAGATATATGTAAATCTTTCTAAAAGCTAGTTCCATTACCTTTCCTAGGATCTAGCATTCATCTCTTCAAAATGTCACCATAAAGGGAAAAAGCTGTTGGCTGGTTGGTTGGCTGACTGATTGGCTTTTAGTGCTAGGAATGAAAGCTAAGGTTTTACAGAAAAATGGAAACTTAAAAAAAAAAAACAGCTAGGGGCTGGGAAGGTGGCTTAGTGATAGAGCACTTGCCTTGCATGCCTGAGGCCCTGGGTTCGATTCCTCAGCACCACATAAGCAAAAAGAAGAAAACCGGAAGTGGTGCTGTGGCTCAAGTGGTAGAGCCCAAAAGAAACTAGTTCATGATAAAGTATACAGGATTCTATGCATTCACACACAGACTAAAGGAGGACACTTAGGGGAGTACAACTCCCCTAAACATTTAAATTACTATTTATCAAAATGAATTCCAAGAAATGGAAACATGGGTTTTTGTGTTGGTGGTGATGGTAGTAGTGTTGTTTGTTTCTGCTTATTTCTGTCTTTTGAGGAGGGATAAGGGGGACACAGAAATGGAAGAAAGGTGAACAAATTTTATCATGCTATTTGGTATACACTATGTGGAAAATGAGCACAACTGGTGGGCAGGCACAGGAGAAGGAAAGAACAGGAAAACGAAAGAAGGGGTGACACTGGCCAAAAAGAAATTCATTCACTATATGATGTATAATGTTAACCCTTCCATACAACACATTAATTACAATAAAATTATATGAGAGAGAAAGGGAAGGAAGGAAGGAAGGAAAAAGAAAGAAAGGAAGAAAGGAGGAAAGAAAGAGAAAGAGAGAAAGAAAAAAGAAAGAGAGAGGAAGGAAGGAACAAAGGAAGGAACAAAGGAACGAACTAGTTAGCCAAGCACAAGTGGCACACATATGTAATATTAGTTGCTCAGGAGGCTGAGATCTGAGGATCACAATTCAAACCTAGCCTGAGCAAGAAAGTCCATGATACTCTTATCTCCATTAAATTATTCAAAAGTAAAAAAATAAATAAAGCCGAAGTGGAACTGTGGCTCAAGTGGGAGAGCGATAACCTTGAGCAAAAGACTCTAAGGGACCGCACCCAGGCCCTGAATTCAAGCCAGGACTGATACATTTACACTTTATTTACTCACATGCACACACATACACACACACACAAAGTACATTACAGCAGATCTATATAATAGAACATAAAGCAAAAAAAAAAAAAAAAGTTACCCTGGGTGGGCACTGGTGGCTCACACCTATAATCCTATACTACTCAGGAGGCCGAGATCTGAGGATCCCAGTTCAAAGCCAGCCCAGGCAGGAAACTCCATGAGACTCTTATCTCCAATAAACCACTCAGAAAACTGGAAGTGGCACTGTAGCTCAAGTGGTAGAGCACTAGCCTTGAGCTGAAAAGCTGAGGGACAGTGCCCAGGCCCAGCCTTGAGCTGAAAAATGAGGGACAGTGCCCAGGCCCAGAGTTCAAGCCCCACGACCAACCAAAAAAAGAAAAAAGAAGTAGTGAAGTTCTAGCTCAAGTGGTAGAAAACTAGCCACTAGGCTTGGGCAAAAGAAGTACAGGTAAAATGCCCAGGCCCTGATTTCAAATCCCAGGATTATAACCCAAGAAAAAAAACAAAAAGGGGCTGGGAAGGCTTGCCTTGCATGCCTGAGGCCCTGGGTTCGATTCCTCAGCACCACATAAGCAAAAAGAAAAAAAAAGCCGGAAGTGGCGCTGTGGCTCAAGTGGTAGAGCGCTAGCCTTGAACTGAAGAGCTGAGGGACAGTGCCCAAGCCCAGAGTTCAGGCCCCACAACCAGACCCAAAAAAAAAAAAAAAGATACAGTCATGTAACAGAATATTATAGTCATAAATAATGATGTAAATATATCTTTATTGAAAGAGTCTATCACTACTAAATTTTGCTAACAACAAATTATTGTTATAATTACCTATTATTAATACATCAAAATAAATAAAACAAAAATGTTAAGAATCTGACTAACAAACACTAAAATATACATCATAATAAACACAGAGTGAAGAGTAAATGTGTAATCAAACAGTCTCATGAAGTTTCTCTATTAGGAAAAGGGGATATCTGCCTCCTACTCCACTTCCCTAATCCCTGGCAGAATCAAGGAACAAGGAAGCAGTCTAGAAAAAAAATAATCAAGCAGAGCACCAGTGGCTCATATCTATAATCTTGGCTACTCAGGAGACTGAGATCTGAGGATAGCAATTTCATGGCTCATATCTATAATCTTGGCTACTCAGGAGACTGAGATCTGAGGATAGCAATTTCAAGCCAGCCCTGGCAGGAAAGATCCATGAGACTCCTATCTCCAATTAACCACCAAGAAAAACTGGATGTGGCACTGTAGCTCAAAGTGTTAAGAGCATTAGCCTTGAGTGAAAAAGCTCTGTGACAGCACCCAGGACCTAAGTTTAAGCCACAGGACAAAAAAAAAAGAATCAAGAAATGAGTAAAGACACAAATCACGTTGTAATTCTTCAATGAACAAAATGTAATAATGGATTCAAAAGTTCTCTTTTTCTTGTCTCGGTTGTTTTAATCTGTCAAGTAAAGATTTGAGGTCTGATTTCTCTAGCACTTATCAGATCAGCTACAGAAGGCAAACTGCCATTTGAAGTAATTAACTATACCATAATGATTGTTTCTAAGCCTTTTGGTGTGGCCTTGTTCGAAATGTTTCATTCAGTAGCATTTGTTACTAGCTCATCTGCCTTAAGAATGTTTCTAATTGAGCAACCATAAAATGCAAACAAAAAAAAATTCACAGCAAGCTCTTCTTTTGTAACTATCCAAAACAAAGACCTCACAAGGACACAAGATGGGACAGGAGCATATAAGATATCAGTTACACAGGAAAGAAAAGGGCAAGCAGGCATGGCAGCTACCCCAATAAAAGTGCTCTCCAGATCTGAGATTGAAGATTTGGGAGGAAACTGAGCCACAGGTCTAAGTATCTGCCAAACCCTTTCCATGTTCTTTTGGAAAATTAACAACAACTAAATTTCCTAATAAATATGTCAATATAAAACTTAACTTTCGGCTGGGGGCCGGTGGCTCATGCCTGTAATCCTAGCTACTCAGGAGGCTGAAATCTGAGGATCACGGTTCAAAGCCAGCCCCGGCAGGAAAGTCCGTGAAACTCTTTTTTGTTGTAGCTGTTGTTGTTGAGCGTGGGGCCTGAACTCTGAGCCTGGGCGCTGTCCCTCAGCTCTTCAGCTCAAAGTTAGCGCTCTACCACTTGAGCCACAGCGTCACTTCTGACTTTTTTTTTCTTTTTGCTTATGGGGTGCTGAGGAATCGAACTCAGGGCCTCATGCATTAAGGTAAGCACTCTACCACTGAGCCACCTTCCCAGCCCCGCCCTGTGAAACTCTTATCTCCAATAAACCGCCAGAAAACCTGAAGTGGCGCTGTAGCTCAAGTGGTAGAGTGCTGGCCTTGAGCTGAAGAGCTGAGGGACAGTGCCCAAGCCCAGAGTTCAAGCATTATGATTGACAAAAAAAAAAAGAACCATAAGATTTCATTTGACTAACTAAGGTAGTAAAGACAAGAAAAAGGATAGGTCACCTAAAAGTAGATGGACTGCTAATTAACAGCACAAACCCTGAAAAAGTTCATCTTGGAGAATAATACTGAAAACCCTAGAACTAATTCTGACACTGCAGAAGCTTCCATGGAAGAGGTCAAACACTATCTCTGATGTCATCTGTGTTGCACACCTATGCTCTTTCTCACCAGCACTAAACTCCAGCACTTCTTCAGGTCTGGAAAAAGCATTTCAATGCAAGCCAAGAACATTACCAAGCTAAGAACTGATTTACACTTCATCATTGAATTGACAATAGTTAGGATTTTTACTGACAATGAAGGTCTTTTTTAACCTACTAATAACAAAAAATATTATTAACACTGAGAATTCCACACTGAGTTTCGGTGCTGATGAGTTTCTGTTGCCATTGTAGATAACACAGACTTATTCCAAGGAAAGTAAGGAAGGTAAGTTTTCCACCTACAGCAATCATTCATCCAGAAAACAATTCCAGAATCTTTTTTAAAAAATTACTATATATTATGACTTGGTAACTCCTCTGTATACCACCTTAACAACAAAAAGAAAATTTTAATTACTTTATAACTTTGACTAAACACATCTATAACAGAGATCTCTAGATTATTGAGAAGCAAAACAGTAGTCCTGCCATGCATAGGAAAGAAGAAAAATAAAACTTCAAGCCAAAGTCACACATGCCTGTAATCCTAGGATTCAAGAGGCTAAGCCAAGAGGATACTGAGTCTGAGAACATTCTTGAATACGTAAGGAGTTCAAGGTCAGCCAGATTTATTAACAAGATCTTGCAAAAAAGGAGAGGGAGAGGGGAGGGAGGCAGGCAGGCAAGATGAAAAGAAAAAGAAAAGGAAAAAGAAAAAGAAACTGGGGGCTGGGAAGGTGGCTCAGTGATAGAGCGCTTGCTTTGCATGCATGAGGCCCTGGGTTCGATTCCTCAGCACCACATAAGCAAAAAGAAAAAAGCCGGAAGTGGGCGCTGTGGCTCAAGTGGTAGAGCGCTAGCCTTGAGCTGAAGAGCTGAGGGACAGTGTCCAGGTCCGGAGTTCAAGCCCCATGACCAACAAAAAAGAAAGAGGAGGGGGGGGGGGGGGGGGGTAGGAGGGGAGGAGGAGGAGGAGGAGGAGGAAGCAGCAGCAGCAGCAGCAGAAGAAGAAGAAGAAAACGACTATGACGACGACGATGACACAAGACGAAGCAGCAGCAGCAGAAGCAGCCACTAGGGGACAGTACCCAGGCCCTGAGTTCAAGCCCCAAGACTGTCTATGGGCAACCAAGAGAACACTCAAACTCAATTGTATCAATGCTACTGAAAGATTTATTAAGATGAACACAGGTAAATTTGATAAGAAGCTGTTAGTTTCACCAAATGGTCATGATAAAAGAAGTGAACAGGTATAGAGAACTCCAGTTTTACTGGGAATGGCAATAGAGAAGCATGAAGAAGGATTTACAACAGGTTTTGTTTCTAATTAAAATTGAACATTTTAAGGCATGTTGCTTGGAATGATCCAGTAGAGAAAGTCTATTTGTTCAATCAGAGAGATGGGAAATGAAGTACAAGAAAGACAAGGAGATCCAGTGATCTATAATGTAGAAAGCCAATGAGAAGAGATAAAATGCCAATCAACAGATTTGGTGATTATGAGAAACAGTAACATAAGAGCAATTACCTTTTGATAGTTGGGAGTAAAAGTTGTACATACAAGTAGTTACAGACAAAATAAATTACAAGAAAATGGGAAGAACAAATGAAAACTCTACTCCATGAAGAAACTAAAGGCAGTTAAAACTGCTTCACTATATCTAAGTCAAAACTTCCACTGCGAAGTCTTCAACTCTACAAACACAATTTATTAACCTTATGAAATATAACCTCAGGCATTAGCAACAAAGAAAGACATCGATTACTGTCATGGGAAAATCAACGTTCAGGAATTTAATAGCATGATTCTGGGTAACTTGCAGCCTTTCAAAGATAGATAGTTTGTAGGGTTTTCCCCTACATTTTCATTTTAAACATAAATTCCTGACTAGTAATCATATAAAACTAGTTCTATAGAACTCAAGCCAGTAATTTATGTTGAAAAGAGAATGTTGAAAGAGAATGATGGGAATGAATAATATCAAAATACTCCGCATCTACATATGAGGAGCCTAAGAAATCTCACTGAAAGCTATTAAATAGGAAAAGGAAGATGGGGAAAGGGCAATAAAAGAGATTATCCTAAATAGAATAAATATATGCACATACAAAATACCTTGGTGAAACCCCTTGGTACAATTAACATGCTAAAAGTGACACTGTATGGAAGGAAACGTATGTACTCATTACCTGACTCATGTAAATGTAACACCTCTATACATCACCTCTTAATAAAAATAAAGTAAATTTTGGTTTGTTTGTTTTGTCGGTCGTGGAGCTTGATCTCTGGGCTTGGGCACTATCCCTCACCTCCGCCACTTCCCAATAAAGTAAATTTTAAAAAATACATGCACCAGGCACCAGTGGCTCACATCTATAATCCTACCTACTCAAAAGGCTGAGATCTGAGGATCACAGTTCAAAGCCAACCTGGGCAGGAAAGTCTGTGGAACACTTATCTCCAATAAACCACTAGAAAACTGGAAGTGGTGCTGTGGCTCAAGCGGTAGAGCGCTCACCTTGAGCTGAAGAGCACAAGGACAACACCCAAGCCAGGAGTTCAAGACCCATGATGGGGGAGGGAGAGGGGGGAGCTAAAAGATAAATGACAGGGAAGTAAAATGGGCTGTTTTAAGAAGAGGTCAGCAGAAGTGGTTAGGGCTATGGGGATGAATGTGGCATTTTCATAAAAGTATGAAAACATAACAGTGAAGGGGAAGGGGCTGGGAATGTGGCTCAGTAGTGGTGTGCTCCCCTAGCATACATGAAGGCCTGGGTTCGATTCTTCAGTACCACATATACAGAAAAAGCCAGAAGTGGCACTGTGGCTCAAGTGGTAGAGTGCTAGCTAGCCTTGAACAAAAGTGCCTCAGGGACAGTGCCCAGCCTCTGAGTTCAAGCCCCAGGACTGGCAAAAAAAAAAGGGGGGGGGGAGAGGGTAGTAAAGGAAAATGACAGAAGAAGTGAAGCTGATGGCACACTGTATGTACATATGACATGAAAAGCCACAATAAAAAAAACCTGTACTACTAATATATACTAATAAAACTATTTTTTAAAGGTGAGTATAATTAAAAACTAGCATTTGGTTTTGGTAGCACAGCTTTCATCTACAAACATCAAAGTAACTTTTAACTATTAATTATAGCCTCCCTAAACTATCTTGCTGACTGCAGCAGAATACAAGCATGAACGTGATTTTACTGCACCATGATAACAAAGTACAATTTTAAATATTTTTGAAATTCAGTAATTATAATACATAAGTATATAGCAGCAAACACTATTTATGGATAAAGTATTTCAGTATGAAAGGTGAAAGGTAATTTAAAAATCCTTTCAAGTTAAACTTCAGTAACTGTTGTCTGAAAAAATTCACAAATAAGCAATCTTTTTGTAATTGTATTAGGATGGCAACAATATACCCAGAAAAAGAAAAACAACTGTAAAGTAGGAGGACAGAAAAATCCAGAATCTATATTGTACCAGAATCCATAGTGTACTTACACCACTAAGTTCTTTAAAATATGCTATCTTGGGCTTTGGTTATAGCTCAATAGTAGAGTATGATTTTTTTTTTAATTACCATAGCTGGGGCTGGGAAGATGGCTCAGTGGTAGAGCACTTGCCTTGCATGCCTGATGCCCTGGGTTCGATTCCTCAGCACCACATAAGAAAAAAGAAAAAAGCTGGAAGTGGCGTTGTGGCTCAAGCAGTAGAGCACTAGCCTTGAGCTGAACAGCTGAGGGACAGCGCCCAGGCCCAGAGTTCAAGCCCCATGACCGGACCAAAAAAAAAAAAAAAAACACTAAAATTACCATAGCTAATCTTTTGGCTTTTTTCTGGCTTGTTTTGCAGTGTTATGAATTGAACTCAAGGCTTTATACAAGCTAGGCAAATTATCTACTACTGAACTACATCTCTAGTTCACCTTCTCATGATTTCATATATAACTTCAGGTTTTTATTTTACTTTGTTTTTGGCAGTCCAACAAAAACTTTTTTTTTGGGGGGGGGTCCGTTCGTGGGGCCTGAACTCTGGGCCTGGGCACTGTCCCTCAGCTCTTCAGCTCAAGGCTAGCACTCTACCACTTGAGCCACAGCGTCACTTCCAGCTTTTTTCTTTTTGCTTATGTGGTGCAGAGGAATCGAACCCAGGGCCTCAGGCATGCAAGGCAAGTGCTCTACCACTGAACCACCTTCCCAGCCCGCAGTCCAAAAATTTGAACTCACTGCTTCCTACTTTCTAGGCAGGTGCTATGCTACTTAAGCCATGGCTAGAGCCATGCCTTTGTTATTTTTTCACGTGCGGTGTTGCTTTTAGCAAGATTGTGATCCTCCCAATTTTTCTCTTTACCCTTACCACACAGCTGAGACAGGTGCAAGGCATTGCAGGTGCAAAGCATTACACCTAGCTTTGTTTATTGGTTGAGATGGGAGTCTTTTCGGACTTTTTAACAGGTCTAGCCTCAAACCGCAATCCTTATCTCAGCCTGTGGCGCAGCTACAACTATAGTCCTGAATAACCACTCCCAGTGACTTTTTTTTTTTTTGATAGTCATGGGTTTGAACTGGCCTGGGCGCTGTTCCTCAGCTCTTCCTGCTCAAGGCTAGCACTGTACCACTTGAGCCCACAGCACCACTTCCTGTTTTCTGAGTGGTTTATTGGAGATAAGAGTCTCATGGCCTTTCCTGCCCAGTTTGGCTTTGAACCGTGATCCTCAGATCTCAGCCTCCTGAGTAGCTAGGGTTACAGGTGTGAGCCACCACTGCCAGGCTAGTGACTTTCTTTTTTAACATAGTAATAATCAGCATTCCTTGTGAAATTGGTGAGTTCCATAATTGGGGAAGAAAATATTCAAAATGAGCCCAGGACATCTTATACTAGATGAGTTAATTTTACTTATCAGGGCTGGGAATTTGGCCTAGGTAGAGTGTTTACCTAGCATTCATGAAGCCCCAGGTTCTATTCCTCAGTACACCAACACAGAAAAAGCCGGAAATTAGGTTGTGGCTCAAGTGGTAGAGTGCTAGCCTTGAGCTGAAGAGCTCAGGGACAGTGTCCAGGCCAGAGTTCAAGCCTTACAAACAACTAAAAAAACAAAACAAATACATTTTACTTATCAACTCTGATTGGACCACAGAGTACTGAGATTTTTTTGTGCTCTTCCTAGGGCTTGAACTCAGGGCCTGGCACTGAGGTTTTGTACTCAAGGCTGATGCTTTATCACTGGAGCAACAGCTCCACTTTTGACTTTTTAAGTGTTTAACTGGAGATAAAGAGTCACACAGACTATCTTGCCCAGGCTGGCTTTGAATTGCAATCCTCAAATCGCAGCCCAAGGAGCTAGGATACAGGAATGAGTCAAAGCCAGTCAGCCTATTCTTTTTTTGGTCAGTCATTCTTTTTGCTTATGTGGTGCTGAGGAATCGAACCCAGGGCCTCATGCATGCAAGGCAAGCGCTCTACCACTGAGCCACCTTCCCAGCCCTGAAATTTTTTTTAATTACTGTGCTTTAACTTTATTGATTAGATCATGACACATAATATTCAATTATCTCATTCTTAGAAATTATTTTAACTTTTTTCTCACTGAGAGGACCAACTGAAAAACCCTGTTGCTGCTGCAGAATTCTGTGGTGCCTTTCCTATGGAGCTGTAGTTTTCAGCTGAACAGGCATTTAATAAAGGAACTGCTGTTTACAGGAAGGGTAGAGGAAAGTGTTCAAGAGCAAAGGTGGGTGCTTGTGGTTCACACCTATGATCCTACTTGGGAAGCTGAAATCGGAGGACTCCAGTTTGAAGCCAGCCCAGGCAAAAAAAAAAAAAGGGGGGGGGGACTGGGAAGGTGGCTCAGTGGTAGAGTGCTTGCCTTGCATGCCTGAGGCCCTGGGTTCGATTCCTCAGCATCACATAAGCAAAAAGAAAAAAGCCAGAAGTGGCACTGTGGCTCAAGTGGTAGGGCGCTAGCCTTGAGCTGAAAAGCTGAGGGACAGCGCCCAGGTCCAGAGTTCAGGCCCCACGACCGGATCCAAAACAAAAAAAAAGGGGGGTCTGGGAAAGTGGCTCAGTGGTAGAGTGCTTGCCTTGCACGCATGAGGCCCTGGGTTCCATTCCTCAGCACCACATGAGCAGAAAAAGCCAGAAGTGGTGCTGTGACTCAAGTGGTAGAGTGCTAGCCTTGAACTGAAGAGCTGACAGTACCCAGGCCCAGAGTTCAGGACCCACGACAGACCAAAAAAAAAACAAAAAACAAAGGGGGTCCATAAGATTTGTATCTCCAATTAATCAGCAAAAAGCAGGAAGGGGTCTCTGGCTTGAGTGGAAAAAGTCAAGTGAGAGTGTAAGGCCATGAAAGTGTATGCCCCAGTACTGGCACAAGTATAAAAATCTTTAAATATACAAGAGCAAAGATGGTGCTTATGGCTAATGCCGAATTCCTAATTACTTGGGAGCTGATACTGGGAGTATCATAATTTGAAGTCAGTGTGAGCAGAAAAGTTCCAGAGACCACTTCTCAGCAGAGCTGGGCACCTAAAATAAGAGGACTTCAAGAGCCTGCCCAGGCAGAAAGTGAGACTTTATCTCAAAAATAACCATCACAAAAATGGATTGGAGAGTTGGCTCAGCAGTAAGAGTGCCTGCCTAGCAAGAGTGAAGCCCAGTACAGACCTGAAAAAGTAAAGGGAAAGAAAAAAAACTGCACAAGTGAATATAAGATAAATTATTTGTAAGAGTATTTATTTCATATTTTTGGTTTGTTTTTTTGGGGGTCCGGTCGTGGGGCCTGAACTCTGGGCCTGGGTGCTGTCCCTCAGCTCTTCAGCTCAAGGCTAGCACTCTACCACCTGAGCCACAGTGCCACTTCTGGCCTTTTTCTTTTTGCTTATGTGGTGCTGAGGAATCGAACCCAGGGCCTCAGGCATGCAAGGCAAGCACTCTACCACTGAGCCACCTTCCCAGCCCCTATTTATTTCAATTGTGGAGTTCATGAAATATGCATAGTAGAAGTATTTTAACATTATACATTTGGGATTTTTCGTGTGATAATGTTGGTTTTTACATTGTAGTTTGAAACTCTGTAAGTTACAATGTTAAGTTTCCTAACATTTTATTGAATGGATGGGTGCTGTTGTCTCATACCTGTAATCCTAGCTACCCAGGAGACTCAGATCTGAGGACTGCAGTTCAAAGCCAGCACAGACAGGAAAGTCTATGAGACTCTTATCTCCAACTAACCACCAGAAAGCCAGAAGCATAGCTGTGGCTCAAGCAGTAAAGTGCTAGCTCTAAGAAAAAAAAAAAAAAAACTCAATGGACAGTATCCAGGCTCTGAGTTCAAGTCCCAGGATGGTTTAAAAAAAAAAAAAAAGATTTGGATGGGAAGTAATATGAAATGGTGATTAAGAGCTCTGATTTATGGAGTCAGCTGCTTAAAACACTAGCACAAATACTGAATTTGAACAGGTTTTGTTGTATAATGGCGATACTAAGAAAAATAAAAATGTATATGCCTGGAATATAATAAGGTTCTCAATACCTAATCGTTAAGAAGAACCCAGAAATTCTATTATCTTACCCTTGAGACAAGAACTGGATCCAGTTGGGCACCGGTGGCCCACAACTATATAACACTAGCTTAGCTTCTCAGGAGGCTGAGATCTGAGGACCACGGTTCAAAGCCAGCCCGGCAGGAAAGAAGGTGAGACTCTTATCTCCAATAAATCACCAGAAAACCGGAAGTGGTGCTGCTCAAGTGGTAAAGCACTAATTAGCCTTGAGCTGAAGAGCTGATGGACAGCGCTCAGGCCCAAACAGAACTAGATTTATTCAATATGTTTTCTAATATAAAATATTATTATATTGAGCAATGCTCAAAAACTGTTACTCTATGGAAGTGGCGCTGTGGTTCAAGTGGTAGAGCACTCCCCTTGAGCTGAAGGGCTGAGGGACAGCGCCCAGACCCACAGTTCAAACCCTGGGACAAAAAAAAAAAGCCTTTGGGGCTGGGAAGGTGGCTCAGTGGTAGAGTGCTTGCCTTGCATGCATGAGATTCTGGGTTCAATTCCTCAGCACCATATAAGCAGAAAAGGCCTGAAGTGGTGCTATAGCTCAAGTGGTAGAGCACTAGCCTTGAGCTTAAGAGCTGAAGGACAGTGCCCAGACCCAGAGTTCAAGCTAAAAACCTGTTAGTCTATCTCCTTGTTACTTAGCATTTTTTCTAACAAAATGTATTTCCCAAACTTCTAATAATGTTACTTATTATAGTCAGCCTGCCTGCATTTTACACATTATACAAACTGTTTTTACAATTTTTTACAAATGTATAAATGTTTTTAATATTTTTCTTAGGATAACAATTTGCTTACAATCAGATTTTCTCAGACTGTGTCATTTTATGAAATAATTACCTAACAAAAAACTTTAAAATATAGATACCAAAGAATAATTATAATACACATAGAAACTCCAACCAATATCTACCAAGAGTTTTCTTTAATGTTCACTTTATTTTTCTGTCTCCAAAAGTTTATTAATACTGTCAGGTGCTGGGGCTGGGAAGGTGGCTCAGTGGTAGAGTGCTTGCCTTGCAAGCATGAGGCCCTGGGTTCGATTCCTAAGCACCACATAAGCAGAAAAAGCCAGAAGTGGTGTTGTAGCTCAAGGGGCAGACCACTAGCCTTGAGCTGAAGAGCTGAGGGACAGTGCTCAGGTCCAGAGATCAGGCCCCACAACCAGCAAAAAAAAAAAAAAAAAAAGCTGTCAGGTGCTGATATGGAAGAAATAATTTGTATTGTCAAAACTCATAGAATTCACAAACTTTATAGACCATGATAATGACAATTTGCCTTGTGAAGGTGAAAATATGTTTGTGACTTTAACCAAGGATCACTATTCCACAATACTGTGAAATATGTGAAATTTATGTAATCATCTAATCTCAATTTTAAAAAAAAAGTGAGAGAAGGGATGGGTTAGGAGCAAAAGGTGACAATCTTGTCAGACACCTTGAATTCATATACTGTTTTGTAGAATGGGAACTTCTTTGTACAACTACTTAAAGGTATAATAATTTTAAAATGTAATGGCTGGGAAGGTGGCTCAGTGGTAGAGTGCTTGCCTTGCATGCATGAGGCCCTGGGTTCGACTCCTCAGCACCACATAAGAAGAAAAAGCCAGAAGTGGTGCTGTGGCTCAAGTGGTAGGACACTAGCCTTGAGCTGAAGAGCTAAGGGACAGTGCCCAGGCCCAGAGTTCAGGCCCCACAACCAGCAAAAATAAATAAATAAATAATGTAAAAAAACTACTGTCAGGTGCTAGAGTTCACACCTGTAATCCTAGCTACTCAGAACACAGATCTGAGGAACAAGTTTTGCAGCCAACATGGATAGTAAAATCTGTGAAATTCTCATTTCAAATTAACCACCAAAAAAAGAAAAAAAAAATGCCAGAATGTAGCTGTGAGTCAAAGAGCACTAGCCTCAAGCAAAAAAGCTAAGGAGTTCAAGCCCTCTTACTGGCAGAAAGAGAGAGGGAGAGAAAGTGGGGAGGGAGGGAAAAAGAAATGAAAAAAAGAAAGAAGAGAGGGGAGGGGAGGAAGGGAAGGAAAAAAAAAGCAAGGATGTTGGGAGCAATGGTGCATTTTATTGCCAGATCCGTGAAATAAGAGATGCTGGGAGCATATTGTGGAAAGCAAGTAAGTGCTAAAAAGAAAAGGATGAAACATGTCAAAAGAAATAAGGACCAACATAAAAATGTTTCCAATGGCTGGGCACCAGTGGCTCACACCTATAATTCTAGCTACTCAGAAGGCTGAGATCTAAGGATTGCAGTCTGAAGCCAACTCTAGCAGAAAAGCCCGTGAGATTCTTATCTCCAAAAAGCCAGAACTAGAGCTGTGGCTCAAGTTGTAAAGTACCAGCCTTGAGTAAAAAAAAGCTTAAGAAATACTATCCAGTCTCTGAGTTCAAGCCTCAGGACAGGTACCAAAAAAAAGGAAAAACAAAAAAAAAAATTCCAATGACCAAAGCTAGAAAAATCTGAACAAGTGTGGGGTTTGGATTACCTCCCAAAGCACAAAATAAAGTAAACTACCCTAGTCCATATGACATAAACAAATCATTGAAGACAAGGGCCAGGGTTAAGAGAGCAAATCTCCCTTACAGAAAAATACAACTAGCCAGGTGTGACTCACAGCTGTTAAGTTAACTCTAGCTACTCGGGAGACTGAGATCCAAGGATCATGGTTCAAAGCCAGTCAGGGCCAGAAAGTCCACAAAATTCTTATCTCCAATTAACCACCAGAAAACCAGAAGTGGAGCTGTGGCTCAAAGTGATAGAGTGCTAAATTTGATCAGAAAGAGGCTTAGGGACAGCACCACGGCCCTGAATTCAAGCCCCACGACCAACCCCAAAACAAAACAAAACAATGCTGGGAAGGTGGTAGAGTGCTTGCCCTGTATGCATGAGGCCCTGGGTTCGATTCCTCAGCACCACATAAGCAGAAAAAGCTGGAAGTGGCCCTGTGGCTCAAGTGGTAGAGCACTAGCCTTGAGATGAAGAGCTGAAGGACAGCACCCAGGCTGAGTTCAAGCACCACATCCCACCAAAAAAAGAAAGAAAGAAAAGAAAAAACTCAAATAGTAAAAGCAGTTACTTCCTTTCCAAAAATGTAGGCTGAATTTCAGTGACTAATATCCAAATAACAGAATATAGAAATGGAAAACAGTAACTTTTCAGCAGAGAAATCTGAAAAATAGGCTGGTAGTGTGCACAGCTCAGTGGTAGCATGCATGAAGCTTTGGGTTTGATTCCTCAATAACATATAAACAGTAAAAGCTGGAAGTGCCTCAAGTGGTAGCTCAGGGACATGCACCCAGGCCCAGAGTTCAAGCCCCACCACCGCCCCCCCCCCCAAAAAAAAAAAAGGATAGGAAAGATTACATTACATAAGTGCGTGCAGTAGAAAAGGCACTACACCACAAAAAAAAAAAAAAAAAGTAAATGAAGAAGAACCAAGAAAAGAGCTGGGGAAAGAATGTCTTGGAAGGGAACAACAAGCACAAAAGGCTCCAGATAAGGAGAACCATACCATACAAAACCTGAGAGAGAAAAAATGACTAGTTTTCAAAAACCCTAAAATATGGCAAACGAGAGAGAATGACAAAAGCTAAAGTAAGACAGGCAGGCAAACGCCAAATTATGGAAGCTTTACTCAGGGGTCTAAGTACAAGAGAAAATCAATTAGCAGAGTCACATTGTTTTAAGTTCTAAAACATGCATTTATAAACACACTAACAAACAATGTACTTTTGTCATTTATTTGGAAAACTGGTGTCAGAAAAATATTAATAAGTCAGATTAGTCATTCAATCACTCATGATGCATTCGGTGAGTGCATGCCTGTCTGTGCCAGAAACTGCGCCGGGTACTGGAAGCACAAAATATAGTAGTGATGTCACCTTCCAATCTGAGCAATAAATACACAAATGATCATGGTGATCTCATCTTCTACGCTGAGCAATCCACTTTCCTTCCTAAAGGTTCAAAACACTAGATATTTAAGTGTTACATAGAAAATGTAACACCACCTTTTGAATGTTAAATTACAAGATTAAAGAGACACAGGAGCAGCTTTCTAAGTGTTTTATCCTCAGAAATGGTAAAAATTTGAGAACTCTTTTTGGATGGTAAAGACAAAAAGAAGGAAAAAGCAAGACAGGCAAAAGAAGGTCCAAAAGGTTATAAATATTTTAGGTAGGTCTCAAATATCTTACCCATCCAAAACCATTGTGTAAGGATTAGGAGTTATTAAATGACATAACCATGAGTACTCTCCTAGCTCAGAAAGCTTAAAAGCTACCAATAGGAACCATCATCCGAACAGGAAATGTATCTCTCTTATATCCTAAAACAAATGTTTGTGAAATTTAGATGGGAGAGAAGGAGGGACATGTATCTGATTCTCAACTATCAATTATTCTAACCCAATCATTCCTTATTATATTTTGTGAAAAGCAAAGAAATATATCAAAATCACTGGTGAATTATAAATTACACTTCCCTACATCTCTCTTGAGACTTATGCCAAACTGAGTCACTGTAACTAATGGAAAAGTGTATGTGAGATTGCACAGGGAATGCTAGCTGTGGGGGAGGTGAATTAAGATTGAGAACCACTACAAAGAAGAATTCTTTTTTTCTCTTTTCCTCATTTTTATTTGCCAAGGAAGGGTGTGGGGGGGGTAAGGGGGGGTAAAGGTGTGGG
>NW_012267236.1:4137467-4139435 GCF_000151885.1 Dipodomys ordii | reverse complement strand
TTTTTCTTTTTGCTTATGTGGTGCTGAGGAATCGAACCCAGGGCCTCTGGCATGCAAGGCAAGCGCTCTACCACTGAGCCACCTTCCCAGCCCATAAAAAAGAAAATATTTTTAAAGTTTCTCAGTTTTAGTTTCTAATTTGATAGCTATTGATAGATATAACTCACATAGACTGAAAACAAGTACTAGAATCAAATGCCATTTTGTATGCTAAGCAACTCTAGATTGTTAGGTTTTTAAAAAGAGGTGGCCGAGTAAGAACAGCACCACGCACGTGGTATTCAGGTAAGTGGTAGGTTTCAGGCAAGGTTGACACTCCACGCAGCTGGCAAAAGAGAGCGTCTAGCCGTTGGTTAGGCCTTATATAGGGGAGGGGAGGGGAAAGGTGTGTCCAGGTAAAGGGAAGTGGGACCAGGTAAGAGGTGGGACCAGGTGGGAGAAAGGTGTGGCCACATCAGATTAAGATGTGACCTCAGCGGATGCAGATGTGACCTCTTCCAGGTGTCCCAGTTGCCTAGATTACACAGGTACTGGCGAGGTCTGTTAGCTGTAGAGGAATGGACCTTACATAGATCATCATAGTAAATGAATCATAACTTCTTCTGAAAAACTAGAATAAGAAATGACCACCCCTGGGGCTGGGAAGATGGCTCAGTGGTAGAGCACTTGCCTTGCATGCTCGAGGCCCTGGGTTCGATTCCTCAGCACCACATAAGCAAACAGAAAAAAGCCGGAAGTGGCGCTGTAGCTCAAGTGGTAGAGCGCTAGCCTTGAGCTGAAGAGCTGAGGGACAGCGCTCAGGCCCAGAGTTCAGGCCCCACGACCGGACCCAAAAAAAAAATTTAAAAAAAAAAAAGAAATGACCACCCCTCAAAAAAAGGGCGATTGTTATAAGCAGAATGACTCTTGTAAAAAGATTTTCAATTATTAAATTTGCTAAGTGTAAAAAGGCAAAGCAAGGAAGTGGAGCTGTGTGGCTCAAAGTGGTAGAGCACTAGCCTTAAGCAAAAAAGCTAAGGAACAGTGCCCCAGGCCCTGAGTTCAAGCCCCAGGACTGACAAAAAAAAAAAAGCAATGCATAATACAATCAAATGAGACAGGAAGAAGAGACACACACATAGAGATGACATAGGAATAATTTTTCAAAGAACAGCTTTAATTTTTAAGACTTATGGTGGCTCACGCCTATAATCCCAGCTACTTAAGATCTGGGGCTGCAAAGCTGGCTCAGTGGTAAGAGTGCTTGCCTCGCATGCATGAGGCCCTGGTTCGATTCCTCAGCACCACATAAGCCGAAAAAAAGCCAGAAGTGGCGCTGTGGCTCAAGTGGTAGGGCACTCGCCTTGAGCTGAAGAGCTGAGGGACAGAGCCCAGGCCATGAGTTCAAGCCCCACAGCCAACCAAAACAAAAAAGAAAGAAGGGAAAAAGAGGAAGACAGGGGAAGGGTGGGGAGGACGAGGCAGGGGAAGAATTGGGAAACACCAGAAAGACACAGGGAAGATAACTTTCCCAAGAAAGCTTTCAGGCTTCATTCCTATTATCTCCAGGAAACAAATAACAAAAAATACCTAACTCCTGAATCCAAAAAAAGTAATAATTATCAAGAAAGTTTAATATTTATAAACTTAGAAGCCTAATATATGTATGATGGGAAAACACAGAAGCATTTCCATTATAATCATGATCACTGTTAGTTATAGCTTTCTAAGGTATATACTTAACCAATACTATTAAATAAAAAAGCAATAGTGATATAAAATTTGGAAAGGAGGTAAAATTGTCAATGAACGCAAAATGATATGAATATATTTCTGGAAAAATTCAAATGAATCAACTAGAAAGTATTACAATAATGAAAATTAATATAAGTATCCTAAATAGTTTTCACATACATATAACAATTTAGGAGCTGTAATGGAAAAAAAACACAATGTTAAAAATAATAATACAGAAGCAAGGCTCCAGTG
>NW_012267236.1:4124967-4132467 GCF_000151885.1 Dipodomys ordii | reverse complement strand
CTGGTGGGAATGGCTTCAAACCATCATCCTCAGATCTCAGCCTCCTGAATAGGGTTTTACAGGCATAAGAACTGGCCCAGTCTTACACTGTACCTACTTATTATTTGTCTCCTCCAATCAGAATGTAACACTAAAAATTTTTGTCTGTTTTATCCCAAAGTCCCTAAAGCAGTAACTTTCACAAAGCAAAACTCAATTTGTTCATCACTAAATCACTGAATGTTAAATAAAGTCTATTCTAAGTACCAAATTTTGTTAGACCCCATTCAAAAATCTAGGACTAGCCAAGCAACAGTGGCTCACACCTGTAATCTTAGCTACTTGGGAAGCCAAGATAGGAGAATTACGATTTGAAGCCAGCAGTGGCCAGCAGAGGCAGAAAGTCCGTGAGACTTTTTAACCACCAAAAAGCTGCAAGTGGAGCTGTTGTTCAAGTGGTGGGGCACTAGACCTGAGCAAGAAAGCTCAGGGAGCTGAACACTGGTAGTTCTCGCCTGTAATCTTAGCTACTCAAGAGGCTACAATCTGACGAATATCCTAGTTCAAAATCAACCAAGCAGGAAAGTTCATCAGACTCTTATCTCCAATTAACCACCAGAAAACTAGAAATGGAGCTATGGCTCAAGTGGTAGAGTGCTAGCCTTGAGCAAAAATGTCCATCGACAACACCCAAGCCCTAAATTCAAGCCTTGACAAACAAAAGAAAAAAATGCTCTGGGAGAGCACTGAGGCTCTGAGTTTAAGCTTGAGGACTGGTATCGAAAACAAGAATTAGGGGGGAGTATGGGAAGGGATAGGAAGGGGAAACAAAGGAGGAGGCTACAATGCTTGATAAGAAATGTACTCATTATTTGCCCATGTAATTGTAACCCCTTTGTACAGTATTTTCACAATAAAAAAATTAAATTAAATTTAAAAAAAAAAACAAGAATTAATATGATATGAACAACAAGGAACATTCATTATATATTTAGTTTTCCTGTTTGTTTTCGCTTTTGCTTTGCCAGTCCTGGGGCTCAAACTCAGGGCCTGGGCACTGTCCCTGAGCTTCTTTTACTCAAAGCTAGCACTCTACCACTTGAACCACAGTGCCACTTTCAGCTTTTTCTGTTTATATAATACTGAGGAATCATGTATGCTAGGCAAACACCTTACCACTAAGCCACATTCCCAGTCCTCATCATATATTTGTTAGTTACAAGGCTAAGTAGAATGCTTCTTGGCAAGTGCAAGACACTGAATAATAACTGGTAAACCCCAGAAATACCAAAAAGAAGTGTGTTGGTTATGTGTTTGTTACCTTATTATTCAACACATTTAGTTCATAATTATAAAAATGTTTGCGCCGGGCGCCGGTGGCTCACGCCTGTAATCCTAGCTACTCATAGATGATCTGCCCAGGATGGTTTTGAACTGCAATCCTTAGATCTCAGCCTCCAGAGTAGCTAGGATTACAGGCATGAGCCACTGGCAATCCTCTAAAGCAGCAGTCTTGAGTAGAAAAACTGACAGTGCAAGGCTCTGAGTTCATGCCCCAGTACCAGCACACAAAAAGAAAAGTTCAAAAAAATGCTTTAAACTACAAATAATATGCAAATAAGTTAAATATTCATATTGTAGTTTGGGGAAAATATGAAACAAATAAAATTGTGTGCTTAGGACAACATCTGACTACAGTGCTTTCTTTAACACTTAGCTCTCATTTTAGAGACAAATTGGTCCTTCCACTTACCTGTTATACCTTAAACAAGTTACCCAACCTCTCTGAGTCATTGTTTTCCCCTTTATAAATGGAAATAATACTAAATAATACCAGTCTTGCAGAGTGTCATGTATCTATGGGTACATGAAACAACAACAACAACAAAAAAAAACTAATCAACTGACAAGTAGAACTTCTATAAAACTAAGAACTTAATTTACTAAAAAACCAAGGTTCCAAAAAGGATATGCACAGTGTAGTATACCTGCCAAACATTTACTGTATTAACAAATGACTGTATCTAAAATTAAGAACCACAAATCATTATGAAAAGTAAACAGCTCAATAGAAAAAAAGGGACAAAACTTAACAGACAAGTCACAAAAGCAAAAGTCCAAAAGCCACATTCTCCTAAAAAGAAATGCATTCATTTCCTGATTTATGAAATGGTAACCTCTCTGTATAACACCTTCAATAATAACGATAAAAGTGTATTTTTGTAAAAGCCAAAGACCAAAAAGGTGCTCCATTTTATTAGTTACTAGAGAATACAATTAAAAATGTAATGCAATGTACACATCCTTCCATAATAACTAAAAATAAAAAAGACTGATTGACAACACCAAGTGTTAACAAGGATCTTAGTAACTAGACCTCTGATGTATTTCTGGTAGGAGTGTAAATCTGTAAAGCTAGAATGCACAATTTCAGCAGAATCTACTAAAACTTGTCTAAACCATGACCTAACAATCTATTCTACAAAAACAAAAATCACAAACATGTTCACCAAAAAAAAAACAATAGTATAAGCCAGTCACTGCTGGCTCATGCCTGTGATCCTAGCTCTGAGGATCTCAGTTTAAAGCCAGCCTGGGCTGGCACTGTGGCTCAAATGGTAGAGTGCTCACCTTGAGCTGAAGCGCTCAGAGACAGTGTGCAGGCCCAGAGTTCAAGCCCCAAGACTGGGGGGGTGGAGAGGGACATCTCAAGGACAGTGACAAAGCCCTGAGTTCAAGCCCTAAGATCAGCACTTAGCAATAAAACTACTTTTAAAATACCCTATTGTCAGGCTGGGAAGGTGGTTCAGTGGTCATGTTTGCCTTGCATGCATGAGGTCCTGGGTTTGATTCCTCAGTACCACATAAGCAGAAAAAGTCGGAAGTAGTGCTGTGGCTCAAGTGGTAGAACGCAAGCCGTGGAACTGAAGAGCTCAGAGACAGTGCCCAGGCCAAGTTCAAGCCTCAGGATCAACACACACACACACACACACACACACACACACACACACACACTAGTAGAACAGAACTGTCAAGAGACAAGATGATGACAAATGAGGTTCTCAAACCTCATCCAAAAGCCAAGATGGACCAGTGAAGAAATGATCAAAAGAATGATAGTCATGGAGCTGAGAAGGTGGCTTAGTGGTAGAGTGATTGCCTCCGATGCATGAGGACCTAGGTTCGATTCCTCAGCACCACACAAGCAGAAAAGGCCAGAAGTGGTGCTGAGGCTCAAGTGGTAGAGCACTAGCCTTGAGCTGAAGAGCTGAGAGACAGCACCCAGGCCCAGAGTTCAGGCCCACGACCACAAAAAAAAAAAAAAGAATAATTGTCATTAGCTTATTCAGACAGCAGTGGTTAAAAGGAATTTTAATTCTCCAGCGAGAAGGTAATGGCCTGAATATGAGCAAATGAAAAGATGTACCATATCTGGAAAGAACAGACTTTAGTTCTGGTCATACTCTGAGAACCACTAACCTATACTAGATATCAGCCAATTATTTTTTTTCAAATAATCTATCAGTTCCACATGTGATCTTTGTTGCATTTCCAGTTGCTATTTTTTAAACAACGTGTTAACATTTTTAAAGTATGCTTAGTAAATGAACTTTTTTTTTTTTAATCACAGTCTGGGGGCTGGGAAGGTGGCTCAGTGGTAGAGTGCTTGCCTCGCATGCATGAGGCCCTGGGTTTGATTCCTCAGCACCACATAAGCAAAAAGAAAAAGCTGGAAGTGGAACTGTGGCTCAAGTGGTAGAACACTAGCCTTCAAATGAAGAGCTGAGGGACAGTGCCCAGGCCCAGAGTTCAGGCTCACGACTGTTTAAAAAAAAAAAAAAGTCACAGACTAGATTTGGGGATGTGGCCACAGTGTGCTGATCCCTGCAGCACCAATAAAGAAGCAAGGATTAACCTTACTATAAGATTAATTTTCCTAAAATGCTACTTGCATATTAGTCCCCCAACTCTGAAATCTCCACTGGTGCTCACTGCCAACTAAGTCCAAACCCTACGATGACTAATATCCACAAACATCTCCAGCTCCCAACTATACTTCCTGACCTATCAACTATACCCCTGAAAACCTCCCATTTTTATTGAGTTTAAATGCTTATATTTACCTACATTTCTATATGTGTTGTTTCCTAACTCAATGTTTTTTCTTTCTGTTCCAAATGCCTTCCTGTTTTTTCTTTGGGTCCAGTCATGGGGTCTGAACTCTGGGCCTAGGCGCTATCCTTCAGCTCTCCAGCTCAAGGCTAGCTCTCTACCACTTGAGCCACAGTACCACTTTCGGCTTTTTTTTTTTTTTTTTGCTTATGTGGTGCTGAGGAATCGAACCCAGGGCTTCATGCATGAAAGGCAAGCGCTCTACCACTAAGCCACCTTCCCAACCCATCCAAATGCCTTCCTTCTAAGCACAATTCAAACCCTAACTCTAAGTGACACCACTCTCAGAACTTCTAACAGCACTAACTCAATCTTTAATTGCTGCCTTGAGTTACAACTTACTTCAAATAAACTACAAATTCCTTGAGGGAAGATGATAATTTACACTACCCTATATCAATGGATCTAGCATAGAGAGAAAATAAAATGAAGATATGTGTGTATCTAACAGAGAACTATAACAACATGGTTTCACTCATTTCTATGAGTAAGTGAACAACTCAATTTATGGGTTCAACCTGAACACTACAGGAACCACAGAATGAGCAGGAACAAACATGTCTTCCTACCAATAGAGAAAAAAAAAAGTAATACAATATAAACGAAATTTTTCCGGGGCTAGGGAGGTGGCTCAGTGGTAGAGCGCTTGCCTTGCATGCCTGAGGCCCTGGATTCGATTCCTCAGCACCACATAAGCAAAAAGAAAAAAAGCTGGAAGTGGCGCTGTGGCTCAAGTGGTAGAGCGCTAGCCTTGAGCTGAAGAGCTGAGGAACAGCGCCCAGGCCCAGAGTTCAGGCCCCACGACCAGACCCCCCCAAAAAAAAATTCAGGATAGATGTTACTAGGCCAATTCTAAATGCTGTTGTGTGTAGTCTTCTTCTTTTACTTTTTTTTCTCTTGGTTGGTCATGGGGCTTGAATTATGAGCCTGGGCACTGTCCCTAAGCTCTTCAGCTCAAGTACTACTTGAGCCACAGTGCCACTCCTGGTTTTTCTGGTGGTTAGTTGGAAATAGAGTCTCAAGGACTTTCCTACCCAGACTAGCTTTGAACTCTGATCTAGGTTAACAGATGTGAGGCACAGGTGCCTGGCTTCTTTTACTTTTAAAATACAAATTAAGAGCCAGGTGCCAGTGGCTCACATTTATAATCCTAGCTATTCAGGAGGTTGAGATCTGAGGATTGAAGCCAGCCAGGAGAAAATCCATGAGACTCATCTCTCCAATTAACCAGGAAAAAGCTGGAAGTGGAGTTGTAAGTCAAGTATTAGAAAGCAACCCATGAGCATCAAAATCTCAAGGACAGCACCCAGGCCCGGAGTTCAAGCCTTACAACTAACACTAGCGCGCGCGCACACACGCGCGCACACACACACACACAATTACAAATTAAGTTTCAAAAACTACATTACTTTAGACTCACCTTTAATTCCTCAATTAGTCCTCAAACTAAAAAAATCATGTACACACCTCTCACACACATAATAAACACACATACACTCACCTCAAAGACAGTTCTCTATGACAACTCACATTTCCAAAATGGTATCACTGAGTTCACCCAGAATTCAGGGAAGAATAGAATATCATTCTCTACAGAACAGTCTCTACATAGCTGGGTGCCGGTGGCTCACACCTGTAATCCTAGCTACTCAGGAGGCTGAGATCTGAGAATTATGGTTCAAAGCCAGCCCAGGCAGGAAAAGTCCATGAGACTCTTATCCCCAATAAACCACTAGAAAGCTGAAAGTGGCACAGTGGTTCAAGTGGCAGAGCACTCGCCTTGAGCTGAAGAGATCAGGGACAGCACTGGTCCCAAGTTCAAGCCCCACAAACGACCAAAAAAAAAGAGTCTTTGATCTTAATCAAAGTGTGGGCTATATCACCAAACATAGAATGTTCAAGAGCCCATAAGATTTCGTCCAGAATACTTGGTCCACATTCCAATGCAAACTACAACAAAAGTTTAAAATACTTGCATAAGGTATTGAAAACTTCATGGAATACATGAAAGGTAACCATGAATGCAAAAATACTTTTTAGCTCTTCAAAACACACTTATTTGAGTATTTGGGACTGTGGCTCAGAGGCAGAGTGCTCGCCTAGCATGTACGAAGCCCTGGGTTTGATTCCTCAGTCCCACTTACACAGAAAAAGCCGAAAGTGCTGCTGTGGCTCAAGTGACAGACTGCCAGCCCTGAAGAAGAAGAAGCTCAGGGACAGTGCCCAGGCCCTGAGTTCAAGCCCCAGGACTGGCCAAAAAAAAAAATTTATTTATAAAAGCTTATCTACCATGAGGGCTATTCTTCTTCATTAATATGTAATGTTAATAATTCACTAATTAAAGGACAAATTCAGGAGCCAAGGACTCTCATTTCTCAATTTCTCTTCTACCACTTGCTTAGTCTTGGGCACAGCACTAAATTTCACCATCCATTTCCACACGTATTGGTCAAAATGGCTTAACTGACGGTTTCAAGAGAGAAATGATTAAATGTCTATAAAGTATTTCAAATCCACGAAGGAAAACCACTGTAACCATAGAATGGCCTATTTACTTAATGCAACGCTACAGCTACTCGTGAGCAGTAGCTGCAAATCCAATCCTCCTAATTCTTCTGTGTCTTAACACAGCAAATCCTCAGTGAGTCAGTAAGGTACAAGTACTTCTTGAGCTCGTTTCACACCCTCAGAGCAAAGAATTCCCTTCCAAATCTTTGTCTTCACAAAACACCTTGGCACTCACTACCCAACCCAATGATCTGCAAGGAGAAACGTGGTCCAGCTCGTATGAGGAAGTCACCCCTGGTTATTGGTTACGCCGGTAACAAATGACTGGTGACTGCTAGAGAACCACAGAGGAACTTTTCTTTGTTGAACACACCAGAAATGTGGGGCCGGAAGGGAATCCCAGAAGCTTTATTAAAGGGCAGGTCCGTCCTCCTCCTCCCCCTCTTACATAAAGAGGGTTTTCTGGACAGCTGGAGACACCCGGCAGGATTCGGTGAAAACCTCAACTAACTCGCTGGGTAGGTGCAGCACCCGCTTGGAGATGAAGAGGCTGCTCGGGAAAAGTGCTGATGCCACCTCCAGCTGCCCCAGGGTGACAGCAACAATGCCAACACCCACAAAAGAGCCGGGAGGCCACCCAAAGCCCCCCCCCCGCCCGCGGGGGCCACCAGCGGACAAACCCCTGACAGGTTGCCTCCCTGCCCCCGTCCCCGGCGGAGCCCGGCGCCCAGCCGGGCAACGTGAGAAAGTGCTCCCGCTCCCGGCCGCCCCGGGCGCGGGGCACTGTAGGGCTGAGGGACCGGCCGCCCGCCTTCCCCGGGCGCCGGAGGAAGCGACTCC
>NW_012267236.1:4085552-4122797 GCF_000151885.1 Dipodomys ordii | reverse complement strand
GGGTTCGATTCCTCAGCACCACATATGCAAAAAGAAAAAAGCCGGAAGTGGCGCTGTGGCTCAAGTGGTAGAGTGCTAGCCTTGAGCTGAAGAGCTGAAGGACAGTGCCCAGGCCCAGAGTTCAGGCCCCACGACTGGACCCCCCCCTCCTAAAAAAAAAAACATTTTGCTACAGTTACTAAGCTAAAACGTCCACCAAATCTTAATTTATACACTTCCAAATTTTACCCTCTCTGGCCTAATACTAAGATAACAGCTTTCGGGAAAAACTATTATTAGGGATAATAGAAAAATAAGTCTGGAGCTCTAATTCAATACTACTATTTCTAGAGTAACAAGACTCAGTAACAAGTGATGCAGTCAACTTTTGGTTGTAAATTGAAGGATAAAGATACTTAACTGCTGATATGGCAACAGTGATGCTGGTTAATTATTTCTGATACTGTTTCTGCTTCCAAACCTACTGGGGAATGAGATACAATGAAAAAAGATACAATGAATAAAGTTTCCTATTTCAGGCCCTTCAATGGGAACATCAGATTTTCTGACCTGGCTCTGCCACCTGGGGCATCTAGCAATTCTTTCAAGCTTCCAAATGCAAACAACAGTAATAATCTCCCAGACTTGTTGTAGGAATCATCCAACTATTTGAAGACACTTTATAAGCTGTTCTTCCTAAATATTTGTTCTTATCATTCTCTGCTTCTAGCAACAACCCTATGTCTCATTCCAAAGTAGTAATTTAATTCAACATTAGGTGGGTGCTATTGACAAGCCAGGAGCTGGTGGCTCACACCTGTAATATTAGCTACTTATGGGACTGAGATCTGAGGATTATGGTTCAAAGCTTGCAGGAGTAAGAAAGTCCTGAAACTCTTCAACTCCAAATAACCACCAGAAAACTGGAAGTGGAGCTGTGGCTCAGTTGGTAGAGCACTAGCCTTGAGCATAAAAACTGAGGAACATCACCCAGGCCCCACTACAAACAAAAAAGAATGGAAGGTAGGTAGAAAGGGAGGGAGGTAGGGAGGAAGGGAGCAAGCAAGCATGCAAGCAAGCAAGCATGCAAGCAAGCAAGCAAGCAACAAACTCGTAACATCAATAGTTTGGAAGGCTAAGGTACATGATAGACAAGACATTAACTTCTTCAGTGTGTATTCTTTTGTTTCTTTTGAATTTTGTACCATATCCCTGAGCTACAAATGCCAACTTACTTTTTAATTTTACTTTTCCACATCTGACAGATAACTTTAGGGTCTCCATTTCACTGACATTCTATGGATCAAAAAACCGTTATTGTAGAGTTGGGGGTAACTAAATAATAGAGTGCTTGCCTAGTATGTGGAAGGCACTAGATTCTGCCCCATACACTGAGGGGGTGGGGAGTTGGGAAAGGCAGAAAGAAAATAAAAATATTTTAAAAGATACCACAGTGATTTTGGACAAAAGACAAAAAGACATCTACCAGTAGCTCATACTTGTAATCCTAGCTACTCAAGAGGCTGAGATCTGAGGATCATGGTTCAAAGCCAAACTGGACAGTTAAGCCTGAGAGTCTTATCTCTAATTATTTTTTTTTAAGGCAGAAGTAGAACTGTAGATCAAAACATAGACTGGTAGCCTTGAGCAAAAAAAAGAAAAGCTCAGGGAGTGTCCTGGCCCTGAGTTCAAGCCCCAGAACCAGCTTACACACACACACACACACACACACACACACACACACACACGGTTGAGAGAAAAGTTTAACATTGAGAAAAAAGTTGTCAATAAAATAATTTTGATTCCAACTAACACTTGTACTGTACAGGCCAGGGGTATGGTTTCAAATAGTATAACACCTGCCCAAAAACCACCAGGCCCAGGCTGGGAATGTGGCTTAGTGGTAGAGTGCTTGCCTAGCATGCATGAAGCCCTGGGTTCCATTCCTCAGTACCACATAAACAGAAAAAGCCAGAAGTGGCACTGTGGCTCAGCAAAAGAAGTCAGGGATAATGCCCAGGCCCCAAGTTTAAGCCCTAGGGCTGGCAAAAAAAAAAAAAAAAAGCACAAGGCCCTGAGTACTGAAAAGGTCACTAAACCCTGAGTATGGAAAAATCTGACACTCTAGAATCATTTTTTTTGCTTTCTACTATACAAGCCAAATTTATTAAATACATAACTCTGTACCTGATCCTTCCCAAGTATTTCATATATTTAGTGATTTCTATAAAATGTGTTGCTCTCCAATGTTTTATAATAAAATTATAGACATAAAACATTTTTCCTCATACTTTTATTTTACTGGTACTCGGACTTGATCTCAGGGCCTACGCACTGTCCCTGAGCCTCTGTGCTCAAGACTAGTGCTCTTGCTCTACCACTTGAGCCACAGCACCACTTCTGGCTTTTTATGAGTAGTTTATTGGAAATAAGAGTCTCCCAGATTTTCCTACCTAGGCTGGCTTCAAACCATGATCCTCAGATCTCAGTTTCCTAGTAATTAGTATTACAGACATGAACCATCAGCATCTGGCTTCATACTTGTTAATATTGAGGATTTCCAAAAATAAAATAATTGAAATAAAAATATCCAAACTCTTTAAAGTTGGACACATTTTTCTTGTTTTTGTTTTTTGGGTTTTTTTTTTTTTGGGGGGGGGTCCAGTCGTGGGGACTGAACTCTGGGCCTGGGCGCTGTTCCTCAGCTCTTCAGCTCAAGGCTAGCACTCTACCACTTGAGTCACAGTGCCACTTCGGGCTTTTTTTCTGCTTATGTGGTGCTAAGGAATCGAACCCAGAGCCTCATGCATGCAAGGCAAGCGCTCTACCACTGAGCCACCTTCCCAGCCCAGACACGTTTTTCTAAGGAACAATTTTCATCACAAACTGCCCCCTTTAGCTGGGGTGGCCTATTTTCTATGTATTGCATTCCTTCTTTGCCAATTTATACCTAGAGTATTTTTAAATATCACTAGGATTTGAATTCAGAGCCTTGCACTTACTAGACTGGTGGTCTACCACTTGAAACACAGCCATAGCACTTTTTGCTTTAGGGTTTTCATTTTGTTTTGTTTTAATAAAGTCTCACATTTATGCCTGGAGAGCTGTTTACACTTTTCATGTAGCTGGAATGATATACTTGCTCCATTACACTCAGATTTTTATTAGTTGAAATATGGTTTCATCAACTTTTTTCATCCATGCCAGACTTGGTGATTCTCCCAATCTTGGCCTACTCAATAGTTAAGATCACAAACATAAACCACTGTACCCAGATTATACTCAAAAATTTCTTAACAATTCTCAGTTATAGGTTTTTTCTTTCTTTTTTTTGTTGGTCGTGGGACTTGAACTCTACGTTTGGGTGTTGTCCCTGTGCTCTTCAGCTCAAAGCAAGTGTTCTACCGCTTGAGCCACAGTGCCACTTCCTGTTTTCTATTGCTTTATTGGCGATAAGAGTCTCTCAGACTTTCCTGCCCCAGCTGGCTTTGAACTGCAATCCTCAGATCTCAGCATCCTGAATAGCTAGGATTATAGGTGTGAGCTTTTTCTTTTTGTTTGGTCATGGGGCTTGGACTCTGGGCCTGGGCAGTGTCCCTGAGCTCTTCACCTCAAGGCAAGTACTCTACCACTTGAGCTACAGCGCCACTCCCGGTTTTCACTCCCAGTTTTCTGGTGGTTAATTGGAGGTAAAAGTCTCATGGACTTTCCTGCCCTGACTGGCTTTGAACTGCGATCCTCAGATCTCAGCTTCTTGCCCTGACTGGCTTTGAACTGTGATCCTCAGATCTCAGCCTCCTGAGTAGCTAGGTTTACAGGCATGAGCCACAGGGGCCCAGCTGCCGCTGCTGCACTTCCTCCTCCTCCTCTTCCCCCCCTTCCCCCCCCCCCCCCCAGTACTGGTACTTGAACTTAGACCTTCATTTTCTAGCTCAGCTTTTTCTCTCATAATGGCACTCTACCACTTGATCCATGTCTCTGTTGTTTCATTTCTTAGTTTCATAATATGTATCAAGCCTTCAATTTATTAGTGCTTTTTTGGATATAGTCCAGGAAAATATCTGGCTACAGTATTTTATTCTTTTCTTACAATTACTCTGTTGCTAACTGGAAGTTATAAATCTTAAAATTCCACAATCATCCTACATGAAATCATAGAGGTTCAATATACTTCCTGTAATTCATCAGAATTACATAATCTATCCAAACAACTTTCCCCCATGTCATGATGGCTATTTCCTTTAGGAAATCTAGATATATTCTACATATTCTACTGGCCTTACCCACCAACATAATTTAAAAATTCTTTTTTTTTTTTTTTGTCGATCATGGGGCCTGAACTCTGGGCCTGGGCACTGTCCCTCAGCTCTTCAACTCAAGGCTAGCGTTCTACCACTTGAGCCACAGCACCATTTCTGGCTTTTTCTGATTATGTGTTACTGAGGAATTGAACCCAGGGCCTTATATGCACTCTACCACTGAGCCAACTTCCCATCCCTCCCCCTTTTTTGTCAGTTGCGGGGCCTGAACTCTGGGCCTGGGTGTTGTCCCTCAGCAGCTCAGCTCAAGGCCAGTGCTCTACCATTTGAGCCACCTTCCCAGCCCTAAAAACTCATTCTTAAATTAAGAATATTTTGCCAGGCATTGGTGGCTCACACCTGTAATTCTTGCTACTCAGGAGGCTGAGATATGAGGATCATGGTTCAAAGCCAGCCCAAGCAGGGAAGTCTGTGTGACTCTTATCTCCAATTAACCAACACAAAACCAGAATGGTTCTGTGGCTCAATGTGGTAGAGCACTAGCCTTGAGCAAAAAGAGCTCAGGGACAGCGCCCAAGCCCTGAGTTCAAGCCACACAACCAACAAACAAACAAAAATTAAGAATATTTTTCCTCTTATTTTTTTGTATTGCTTTACTAAATATATTCATTAAGTATACAAAGGATAGAAATTGTTATATACTATAATTGTCAGTAGCACATTATTCCACCAAAGTATACAGAAGTTTCTAAACTGACTATTTGACCCACTTATTGGACAAGGTGATATTCACCATCTACTCACTAAGGCACTGGACAGTGTTCACCAGGACCTGAACTCTGAAAGCTGGTAGAAAAATTAAGGGACCCTCATATGCAGGATATGAATAGACTATATTTGTAATCTTAGCTACTCAAGAGGTTGAGATCTGAGGATCAGGGTTCAAAACTAGCCTAGGTAAGAAAATCCATGAGATACTCATCTCCAATTAACCACCAAAAAGCCAGAAGTGGAGCTGTGACTCAAGTGGTAGAACATTAGCCTTAAGCACAAAAGCTCAGGAATAGAACCTAGGCTGAGTTCAAGCCCCAGGATAGACACAAACAGATACACACACAAAAGGAATTCTAGGAGGAAGAAGGGAGATTGGTAAGAGGGTTATTATGATTGATATTCTATACACACTAAAATAGAACACACTTGGGCTGGGAAGGTGGCTCAGTGGTAAAGTGCTTGCCTTGCATGCCTGAGGCCCTGGGTTCCATTCCTCAGCATCACATAAGCAAAAAGAAAAAAGCCAGAAGTGGGGCTGTAGCTCAAGTGGTAGAGCACTAGCCTTGAGCTGAGGAGCTGAGGAACAGCACCCAGGCCCAGAGTTCAGGCCCAACAACCGGACGCCCCCCCACCAAAAAAAAAGAACTCACTTGGATAACTGTTGTCAATTTAAAAAAAAAACAAAAAACAATATTCAGTATGTGTGATTTATGATCCCTGTCTCTAATTCCCTTTCTCAGAGAGCAACCAGGTAAATGGCTTATAAGCCCTAGATCAATTCTAGGCTTACATGAGAGGTAGTGCAGCATAAAGTATGACTTGAATCTCTACACTAAACTCACTTTCTCTGTAAACTTAAGCAATTAACCAAATCTTTTTCCTCACCTAAAAATGAAATACTAAAATTAAACCTACCTTTGAGCCTAGGCTTGGGCTTATCACAAGAGGCCCTAGACTGAAGCCCCAGAAACACAAAAATAAACTAAACTTACTTCAAACTTTTTTTTTTTGGTCGGTTGTGGGGCTTGAACTCTGGGCCTGGGCACTGTCCCTCAGCTCTTCAGCTCAAGGCAAGCGCTCTACCACTTGAGCTACAGAGCCACTTCCGGTTTTCTGGTGGTTTATTGGAGATAGGAGTCTCACGGCCTCTCCTGCCCCGGCTGGCTTTGAACGCGATCCTCAGATCTCAGACTCCTGAGTAGCTAGGATTACAGGCGTGAGCCACCAGCGCCCGGCTACTTCAAACTTTAGAGGGTGATGTTTTTTGGTTGAGGGTGGTTATGATCCCACTGGTATATACATACTGAGGAACCCATCTAGTTGTTTATATTATATATGTACAGCTTTTTATGTTTCTCATACCCAATAAAGTGATATCTTAATAAAGTGTATGCATTTTTTCTAAAATATTAAACTGCCTCACAGGACTGATGACTGGATGACAATTCATGTGGAAGTATTTTGCATTGTTCCTGGCCATATGATGAATGCAAAGACACTGCCACCAAGAGGCATGCCTCCCTTACTGAAAAAAAAAAGGAGCAAACTCACCATCTAGTAATTTAGGCCCTATCTTGAAGATAATTCAAAACAACACTGGAACAAATGTAAAACTAGGCAGTGTACCACATATATATATGCTTTTTTTTTTGTCGGTCGTGGGGCTTGAACTCTGGGCCTGGACGCTGTCCCTCAGCTCTTCAGCTCAAGGCGAGCGCTTTACCACTTGAGCTAAAACGCCACTTCCGGTTTTCTGGTGGTTTATTGGAGATAGGAGTCTCACGGTCTCTCCTGCCTGGGCTGGCTTTGAACCATGATCCTCAGATCTCAGCCTCCTGAGTAGCTAGGATTACAGGCGTGAGCCACCAGCGCCCGGCTATATATATATGCTTTCAAAGCTGAAATAATTCCAGCAAAGTAGTTCCTTAACCATAAGTATTAGACAGACTTAGAGTTTTCATCAAATCCATAAACCTAGGCTCTGCCCCAATTAAATTACAATCTCCAGATGTACTCTCCAAAACATATATTTACACATATAGTATAAAATACAAATTAGTGTTGATACATTTTATATTTATTATTTTATATAGTTTATTAATTTGTTGAAAAGTTCCCAATTAGAACTGATATAACTGAAGAACCAATGCTAAAAATAATAGTATTATTGATGCTTTAATAAAAAAAAAAAATTACGGGGCTGGGAAGGTGGCTCAGTGGTAGAACGCTTGCCTTGCATGCCTGAGGCCCTGGGTTCGATTCCTCAGCACCACATAAGCAAAAAGAAAAAAAAAACCAAAGTGGCGCTGTGGCTCAAGTGGTAGAGTGCTGGCCTTGAGCTGAAGAGCTGAGGGACAGTGCCCAGGCCCAGAGTTCAAGCCCCACGACCGACAAAAAAAAAAAAAAAAAAACCCAAACAAAAGAAAACACTAGTGCCTGATTCCAATTACTTACTTGAATATCACTAAAACATCACTAAAAGTATTTTGATGGATTCACTAATGGGTAAACCAAGCAACCAAAATAAATTTTGATAGACTAACAAGACAACTACTATAAGCAGATCAAACTATTTCCAGATTTTTCTTATTCAGATATACATATTTACAGATGTAAATCAAAACCACAATATTGGGTCTAGGAATGTGTCTTGATGGTAGAGTGCTTGCCTAGCATACATGAAGCCCTGGGTTCCATTCCTCAGTACCACATAAACAGAAAAAGCCAGAAGTGGCGCTGTGGCTCAAGTGGTAGAATGCTAGCCTTGAACAAAAGAAGCTCAAGGACAGTGTCCGGGCCCTGAGTTCAAGCCCCACAACTGGGAAAAAAAAACAAAACAAAAAACCTCAAATCATAGTATCACCTCTCCCAGGAGAGTCCATCCTACTTAAATAACTGTCAGTTTAAAGAGAACTAAATCTCATGCCAGAGAACTATAATGCATGTCTCATCAGCTTTACAATTCTAAATCTACAAAGGCCTTAATATTTTCACCTTGAAGACACAAGACTTTAATATGGTTCCAATGCAGAACTCTCAACTTTGGAAGAAATGAACTGGGTAATTGTAAAAGGGAAGGCATATGGGCTATCCAGCACCTTTTAAGATATTTAACAGCACTCTGGCTCTCTCCACTAGATGCCAGTAGAATTCCACCTCACTGCAGTTGAAGTAACTAGAATGTCCTTATTTCACTAAATGTCCAAAGTGCGTGGTGGGCCTGAGGGGCACCATCACCCCCTTTGGAGACCCACTGTTCTCATCAATGTTTTTCCTGGCTGTCTTCAATTTCCTGTTTTCAGAGCTAGTGAGCTATCTATCTTTTTCTTCACAGGGGACAGTAAGACAGATTCAAAACAAAAGTACTGTATTTATATTGCAAAGAGAGGCAGCAACATTAAGTAACACAGGCTTTGCCATCAGCAACACATTGGCAGAAATGTACTGAATTCCCATTCAAGCACTTACCAGCAATGTTGTCTTAAGCAAGCATTTAACTTTCTCCAAATCTGTTTCCTCGTCAGCAAAATGGGAATAATAATTTCTAATTGGCAGAGTTGCCATATGAGATGATTTCAGTAAGCAGTTACTCTTCTTGATAAATGGGACTGCAGAGAATAATAGTTATTAAGTTACTACTCTAAAGCACTGGAGGCTCTTGTGTGCTCTTGGTAATGATTTGTTGGTGCTCCAGAATTGATAGTTTGTCAGACCAGGGGACAATGCTAAGAATAACTGGCTGTTTTACATTATACTTGGCTGTTTTATTTTCTCTGTTGTAAAACTCTACAGAATTAAAAAAAAAAAAAAGGCATTCATGAAAACAGCTTATAAAATATTTATCATACAAAACAAAAACTACCATAATGGCATTGACAGTTTATTTTGAAGGCCATTTAAAAACAAAGTTATAGATGATCTAAGAAAAATTGCACAGAACACACTCATTAAATAAGTATGGTGATTAAATCAAAATAAGGGAAACAGGTTCTCTTCTGCCAATCTGGAAATAAGTTCTGTTGTCCTGAAGGTTCTTCCAAATGGGGGGAAAAATCATGGCAATTAAAGCTGCCTCTTAATCATGTAAATCTACAGTAGCAACCAAATTTTTCTTTTCTTCCCAATAAGTCAGTTTCGGTCTTCAAACTGTGCCTTGTTTTTTAGAAGATAAGATGCTAGAAATTCAATGGGATTTGGTGGTCTGTAAAGGAAAAGAAATCCAAAGTTTAGAAATACATTTTTTAGGCATGTTTTGAATTGTCATTAAAAAACACACTTTAAGCTGGGTGTTGGTGGCTCACACCTGTATCCTAGCTACTCAGGAGGCTGAGATCTGAAAATTGCAGTTCAAAACCAGCCCTGGCAGGAAAGGCTTTGAGACTTTTTTTTTTTTTTTTTGGGGGGGGGTCCAGTCATGGGGCCTGAACTCTGGGCCTGGGCACTGTCCCTCAGCTCTTCAGCTCAAGGCTAGCACTCTACCACTTGAGCCACAGCGCCACTTCCGGCTTTTTTCTTTTTGCTTATGTGGTGCTGAGGAATCGAACCCAGGGCCTCAAGCATGCAAGACAAGCGCTCTACCACTGAGCCACCTTCCCAGCCCGGCCATGAGACTCTTATCTCCAATAAGCCACCAGAAAACCGGAAGTGGAGCTGCGGCTAAAGTGGTAGAGCTCAAGAGTGCAGGGACAGCACCCAGGCCCAGAGTTCAAGCCCCACGACTGACCAAAAAAAAAATTTTTTTTAATTATCATTTTACTACCATTTGAAGTAAATATGGTAAATGAGTTAGTCAAATAAATTAGCCAAGTATAAAGTTCAAAAGTAATTTGCTGGGTGCTGGTTGCTCACACCTGTAATCCTAGTTGCTCAGGAACCTGAGTTCTAAGGATCGCAGCTCCAAGTCAGCGCAGGGAGAAATGTCCAAGAAACTCTTCTTTTTTTTTTTTTTTTGGTCCGTTGTGGGTCTTGAACTCTGGGCCTAGGTACTGTCCCTTACAAAAACTCCAAGTGAAGCTGTGCCTCAAGTGGTAGAGTGCTAGTCTTAAGCAAAACGAAACTCAGAGACACTACCCTGGCCCTTAGTTCAAGCCCAGAACCAGCAAAAGCAAAATCAACAAAAGTATTCTGAAATTTTTCATTATTTAAAACTGGATAATAAACTCAATTCTACAAAGCATATATTGCTGCACACAAGTAGCTCACACCTGTAATCCTAGCTACTCAGGAGGCTAAGATCAGAGGATTACAGTTCAAAGCCAGCCCAGTCCCTGAGACTCTTTATCTCCAATTAACCACCAGGAAACCAGAAGTGGCTCTGTGGCTCAAGTGGTAGAGTACTCGCCTTGAGCTGAAGAGCTCAGGGACAGTGCTGAGGCCCAGAGTTCAAGCCCCACAACAACCATCAACAACAAAAAGCTTTATATCCACAAAATAAAGACATTATAGTAAAAATCAGCTCTACATGACTAACAGTATTTCACTTTGAGAAGTCTTTATTTTCTCTGTTATCTACATTTGCAGACACAATTTATTCTATTACCTTTCTTTGGCAAGCACAGCAAGTCCCTGAAGTAAGATAGGCACCACTGTCTGATCCAGGTAGGCACGAGTTGGCAAGGATTGGAGGTCCACCTTCTGTTTTGATGACTTTTCTGCATTAATCTTCTCATTCTCCACTATCCTCTAGTAAAAAAATTTTAATGCATTAGTATTCCAAATAACTAGATTATTTTGAATGCTAAACAAAAACTAATAGAAAAGACAAATCAATTACTAGAAATACTCTAGACTGTAAACTTCCCTGACAAAAGAAATTCATCTCTATTTCATTCAAGCTTTTTTTCTGTGAAGATACCATAATATCTTATTCTTTTAATGCTATATCTCCAAATTCTACTTTTGTCTACCTTTTTAGGAGTAAATATAACTTTTGTTTGTTTGTTTTTTTGGGGGGGTGCCAGTAATAGGGTTTAAACTCAGGCCATCCCAGTATCAATTTTTTTCACTCATGGGCATTCTACCCTTTGAGCCATGCCTCCAATTCTGACTTTTTACATGTTAGCAATAACAGTCTCTCAAACTTGTCTGATTAGGCTGGCTTCAAACTACAGTAATCAGATCTCAGCCTCCTAAATAGCTAGGATTATATGAGTGAGCCACAGGAGGCCTTTTGTTTTTTTGTCCATTGTGGGTCTTGAACTCAGGGCCTGGAAGCTCTGAGCTTTTTCATTCAAGACTAGCACTCTACTACTTTGAGCCATAGCATTAATTGGAGGTAAGCGTCTCACAGACTTTCCTGCCCAGGCTGACTTCAAACCACAATCCTCAGATCTCAACCTTCTGAGCAGTAGGATTTTAGGCATGTGGGTGGCCCTTTTCCTTTTTTGGTACTTGGAATTATACCTAGGGCCTCGAGTATACCCTACCACTGAGTTACATACTCAGTTCTGGGGCTGGGAAGGTGGCTCAGTGGTAAAGTGCTTGCCTTGCATGCATGAGGCCCTGGGTTCGATTCCTCAGCACCACATAGCAGAAAAAGCTGGAAGTGGTACTGTGGCTCAATGGTAGAGCACTAGCCTTGAGCTGAAGAGCTGAGGGACAGTGCCCAGGCCCAGAGTTCAGGCCCCACAACTGGCAAAAAAAAAAAAAAACACATACTCAGTTCTTTTTTTTTCCCCCTATGAGTGTCTTGTTTTTGTTTGTTCATTTGGGCTTATACTTTCTCTTAGTTTTGGCTTTTGAGACAAGGTCTTACTATGTATCCTAAGCTAGCCTTTAACTGTGATCCTCCAGCCTCCTTAGTATTGGGATTGCAGATATGAACTACCATGGCTGGTTGACTCACATATACATTACCTTATTACACTGTATTCCAAAATATTGTACATGACATAAATTAGCACAATATCAAAGCATAAATGCTGATTCTGTTTCTTTTACTACAGATCATATCAAGAACAAAGACTCACCTAGCAAGGTGGCTCAGGTCTGTAATCCTAGCTACTCAGGAAGCTGAGAAACAAGGGTCGTGGTTTGAAGCCAGCCCAGGCAGGAAAATCACTGAAACTCATCTCTAACCATCAAAATGCCAGAAGTGAAGCCATGCCTCAAGTGGTAGAGTATTAGCTTTGAGTGAAAAGCTAAGGGACAGTGCCTAGACCTTAAATTCAAGCCCCAGGACCAATACACAGCACACACATACATACATACTAAATACAGGTGTGGTGTGCATGACTGCAATCTTAGCACTGCGGCAGGAAGACCATGATTTCTCTGCCAGCTTGGGCTACACTGTTAGATTTCATTTTATTAAGGAGGGAGATCAGGACTCAACCTAGGTACCTGAAGATTTTGCTCATTGGCTGGCACTCTACCAACTGAGCCATGCCTCCAACCCTCCCCGTGTCGTCCCCCTCCCCCATCTCATCTTAAGGTTTTTAAAAGAAGTTCACTATGAAAACAGATGAGCGGTAAATCAATATATATTGCTATTCAGCGGCACAGAGTAGTCCAAATGGCAAACTCTGGGCGTTAAGTCAAGGATAGAAATACAACTGAATCTTTTGACCAAAGTGGGCGGCCTGGGTTGAAAATACAGCTCTCTACTTCCGGTAGACATCAGACATTCAACTTCTTTGAACCTACAGAGGCTGAAAATTCACAGAAATTGATCGCTAAAAGATAGAAGAACTATTAACATACTGGTGCTCGGAACTACTCCTGTTCTCCCTTGTCCAAACAGCCAACCCTTCCCTGAGAAGCTTGTATTTTCCTACCCAGCTCTGCTTAGTTCATGTGTCCTAGGATTTACTCCTTTCCCTACACGTCCATCCTAGTTTGTTTTTTCAGACAAGTAGAGGTACCGCTAGCAATAAAGCCAGGCACCCACAATTCGAGACCAATTTCCTTCAGGCAGCCAAGTTTTGTCTAGTGCAAAATAACCTAGTAAAATCAAGATCCCGAGTTGTGTCTGGCTCTGGGGCCAGGGCTGCGGCACAGGGGACGGGGCGGGTTACCTCCACGTTGTCTGTGAGACCGTACTCGGTGTGAGGGTTTTCTGCCACCTAGGAAACAAAACAGCCGTCACACAGAGCCCCCGAGCGCGCCCCGCGCTGCCAGCCCGGCGCAGCGCCGGCCCCGCGCCAGGCCCGCCGGGTACCTGCGTCTGCCCCTCCAGCATCTGCTCCGGCTCCATGGCGGACCCCGCGGATCGCAGTCACCGGATACCAGTCTTGGAAAACAAGAAGAGCCTGGAGTTACCCGGGAGATTTCAACCCCAGGAAGGAACGCAGCCCCTGGCCCCGCCCCCCGCCCCACCTGGGCGCCCGCACGCCCGGGGTGAGGGGGAGCCGGAGGGGACGGTGCACCACTCGGAGGCCGCCTCGGGTGCGGAAGTTCCGCGGGAGAACACCCTCCCCTCCAGGGCCGTGTATAATGGGGAAAGAGGACAGAAGGCGGGCTACGCACCCCGACGCTGTGGGTTCCTAAGAGCTCCCCGGCGCGCAACCAACTCCCGGCGCCAACCTCTCCGGCCGTAAGTGACGGTGTCGCACAACTGACGCGCATGCGCCGGCGTTCCCGGCGGGCCTGGGCTGCGGGAGCGACGCAGGGACCCGACCGCCCGCCAGTGGGCGCCTGTGGCCCCGGCCGTGCTGAGGGAGTGTTCGCCCAGTGACGCCCCGCGGGACCGGAGTGGGTCGTTCGTCCACTGCGGAGCTCTCGCGGCCCCCACCCCAGCGCTGACCCAGTGACGTGCCAGCCTCCGGGCTCACCCGAGCCCCGGGCTCTGTCCCGGAGGAACCTAGACCTCTCACTGGCTGGGCGGTTCTTTCTAGAACATCATCTGCCCGAGGATGTCAGAGTTTTGTTTTTGTAACGAGGGAGGGGAGGAGAGGGCTGGAAGGGGGCTCAGTGGTGGAGAGCTTGCCTGGAGGGCATGAAGTCCTGGGTTCGAGTCCTCAGCACCACAAAAACAAAAAGCCAGAAGTGGCGCTGGGGCTCGAGTGGTGGAGTGCCAGCCTGGAGCGAAAGAAGCTCAGGGACAGTGCCCAGGCCCGAGTTCAAGTCCCAGGACTGGATTAAACAGGAAAAAAATCACCGGCCTCCTTTAAACAGTGTGTAAGGGGCATAAAAGGATGTAGTACATCAGACTGTCTTTAATCCAGTGCCATTTATGTTAGGATAAATACAAACGTTGTAGTCATGAACTTCATGTCTTTGCCTCAAGCGTTACATTTCTTTCTTTTTTTTTTTTTGTCGGTCGTGGGACTTGAACTCTGGGTCGGATCACTGTCCCTCAGCTCTTCAGCTCAGAGCGAGAGCCACAGCACCACTTCTAGTTTTCTGGTGGTTTATTGGAGATAAGAGTCTCAGGGACTGGGCTGGGAAGGTGGCTCAGTGGTAGAGCGCTTGCCTTGCATGCCTGAGGCCCTGGGTTCGATTCCTCAGCCCCACATAAGCAAAAAGAAAAAAGCCAGAAGTGGTGCTGTGGCTCAAGTGGTAGAGCGCTAGCCTTGAGCTGAAGAGCTGAGGGACAGCACCCAGGCCCAGAGTTCAGGCCTCGAGACCGGACCAAAAAAAAAAGAGTCTCAGGGACTTTCCTACCTAGCTGGCTTTGAATGGCTGAATGGCAATCCTCAGATCTCAGCCTCCTGAGTAGCTAGGATTACAGGTATGAGCCACCGATGCTTGGCTTCTTTTTTATTTTTTATTTTTTGTTCTTTTTTCTTTTTGCTTATGTGGTGCTGAGGAATCGAACCCAGGGCCTCAGGCATGCAAGGCAAGCGCTCTACCACTGAGCCAACTTCCCAGCCCCTTCTTTTTTATTTTTTATGTATTTATTAATGTGTGTTTGTGTGTGTGTGTTGGTCCTGTGGCTTGAAATCAGTTTGGCTTTTTCACTCAGGGTGACATTCTTCCATTTGAGCCACACCTACACTTGTGACTGATTAATTTTTCTGATTAATTGGAGATAAGAGTCTCACAAACTTTCCTGCCCTGGCTGGCTGGCTTCAAATCATAATCTTCAGATCTCAGCCTTCTTAGTATCTAGGATTTGCAGGTGTAAGCCACTGGCACCCAACATTAAAACATTCTACTTATGTGCAATGCATATTATCTATACACCATAAATATAGAAATAATAGACCGTATGTGTATATACTACTATTTTGTTTAGCATGCTGAGGGAATACTCTCTCTGATAATCTAGACTGTCACTCTAGAGTTGAATTTTGTATTAACATGCTCTGCTATGCTTTCATAGATAGCGTCATAGCTTCAAAAAGCAAGTTGAGCTGGTCAGGTAGCAATTTATACTTACACCCACTATTTCAAAACCATGAGCTCATTCACTTTTACTGAACATTGTAGACAATCTCAAACTAGTGTCAGTTTTGGTTTGAAGTTGGTGTTGGTTAGCTCATTAGTAGGGTTTAAATGTTTGAACCAGATTTTTTTTTGCCAGTCCTAAGACTTGAACTGGAGTCTGCACACTGTCCCTCAGCTTCTTCTAGCACTCTGCCACTTGAGCCACAACACCATCTCCATTTTATTCTGTTTATGTGGTACTGAGAAATCTAACCCAGGGCTTCATGCATGCTAGGCAAGCACTCTACCACTAAGCCACATTCCCAGCCCTTTTCTTTTTTTTTGGGGGGGGGGTCCAGTCGTGGGGCCTGAACTCTGGGCCTGGGCAATGTCCCTCCCTCAGCTCTTCAGCTCAAGGCTAGCACTCTATCACTTGAGCCACAGCGCCACTTCCAGCTTTTTTCTTTTTGCTTATGTGGTGCTGAGGAATTGAACCCAGGGCCTCATGCATGCAAGGCAAGTGCTATACCACTGAGCCACCTTCCCAGCTCCCATTTTTTTTTTAAAAATCAGATGTGAGATGCTTATGCTGGTGGTTCATACTTGTAATCCTTACTACTCAGAAAGCTGAGGATTAAGGTTCAAAGCCAGCCGGGGCAGAAAAGTCCCCCATGAGGCTCTTATGTATAGTTACCCAGTGAAAAATAGAGGTTTGGCTCAAGTGATAAAGTGACAGCCTCTAGTGGAAAAAAGCAAAAGAGGCCCTGAGTTCAAGCCCCCAATAACAGCACACACACACACACACACATACACATCTTGACTAATGTTAACCCTTCCATTCTTTTCCCTCAAAGAAATGTTCATGAATTTTTTTATTTTTATTTATGTATGTATGTATTTATTTTTCAGTCATAGGGCCTCAACTCCAGGTATAGAAGCTGTCCCTCAGCTCTTCAGCCCAAAGCTATAGCTCTACCACTTGAGCCACAGGACCACTTTCAGCTTATTTTTTCCTGCTTATGTGGTGCTGAGGAATTGAACCCAGGGCCTCATGAATGCAAGGCAAGCACTTTCCCACTGAGCCAGTTTTTCTCCCTTTTTCAAGGCCAATCATCTCTTAAAGTAGGCTATTTTATTTTACTATTTTTTTCTTCAGTTAAAAAGAAGTCCTAAGCTGAGCAGTTGGCTCATACCTGTAATCCTAGCTGCTCAGGAGGCTGAGATTTGAGTATCACAGTCAAAGCTAGCACAGGCAGGAAAGTCCATTAAACTCTTATCTCCAATTAACCACCAGAAGACCAGAAGTCGAGCTGTGACTCAAAGTGGTATAGTGCTAGCCTTGAACAAAGAGCTCAGAGACAGTGCCCAGGCCTGAGTTCAAGCCCCATGACTGACCAAAAAACAACAACAAAAAATTGTCCTAACTAGGGGGGAGGCTGGGAAGGGATGTGAAGGGTAAACCAAAGGAGGAGGCTGCAATGCTTGGTAAGAAATGTATGCATTATCCTGCCCATGTAATTGTAACCCCTCTGTACAGTATGTTCACAAATAAAAAATAAATAAATTAATTTAAAAAAATTGTCCTAACTGGGTACCAGTGGTTTATTCCTTTAATCCTAAGTACTTAGGAAGCTGACACCTGGAGGATCATAGTTCAAAGCCAGCCCAGGCAGAAAAGTTGGAAAGACTCCATTTCTAATTAACAAGCAAAATGATAATTAAAATGGAAGAGTGTCAGTGTGAGCAAATAAACTGAGAGAGATTAAGAGATCATGAGTTCAAGCCCTCCTACAGAAAGAAAGAGAGAGAAAAGAGGTCTTTTGTTGTTGTTGATGGTGGTGGTAGGGCTTGAACTCTGTGCCTGGGTGCCGTCCCTAAGCTCTTCAGCTCAAGGCAAGTGCTCTACTACTTGAGCCACAGCATCACTTCTGGTTTTCTGGTGGTTAATTGGAGATAAGAGTCTCACTGACTTTCCTGATGGGGCTGGCTTTGAACCACAATCCTTAGATCTCAGCCTTCTGAATAGATAGGATCATAGGCCTGAGCCACCAGGCCCCAGCTAGAAGAGGTCCTTAAGAGCTGTCACTGGTTTTTACTTCAAATAATCTAGTTAACATCTAAAGGTAAGTGTTTAGGAAGTTTCTTAAATAGCAAGTCAAGTTGAAATTAAAACAAAAAAACAACTATTTTGTGGTAGGCATTTTGGCAAAGAAGTTAATGGGTTAAAGTGATAAAGTGATTGGATGTCCTGGCTTAGTTACCACAGTGCTTAGCTCTTCTTTTTGGTCCTGGTGAAACTGTCCTAGATTCCATTTGAGATTAAGTGTCCTGAAAGTCCTTACCATCTAAAAACTGGGAGCCTTCCACACTGTAGGTTGAATGGCTACGAAGGTTCAGATCTTCAGTCCAGGCAAAATATCAGTCCAGGAAAATATCAAGGCACAGATTTTCTTTTTCTTTCTTTCTTTCTTTTTCTCTTTCTTTCTTTCTTTCTTTCTTTCTTTCTGTCTGTCTGTCTGTCTGTCTGTCTGTCTGTCTGTCTGTCTGTCTGTCTGTCTTTCTTTCTTTCTTTCTCTTTTGTTGTTGTTGGTCGTGGGGCCTGAACTCTGGGCCTGGGCACTGTCCCTCAGCATTTCAGCTCAAGGCTAATACTCTACCACTTGAGCCATAGTGATACTTATGGCTTTTTCTGCTTATGTGGTGCTGAGGAATCAAATCCAGGGCCTAATGCATGCAAGGCAAGCAAGCACTCTACCAGTGAGCCACCTTCCCAGCCCCCACAATTTTTCTTGAGATCAATGTAGGAAGATGTTAATTCACAAAATTGATTTGAAACAATTGCAAAGGACAGAGGATGTGAACTGAAAAGATGAAAAGGCTCAAGATCCCTAGCTAAAAGAGTTTGGGCTAGGCACCAGTGGTTTATGCCTGTAATCCTAGCTACTCAGGAGGCTGAGATTCAGTATCTGAGTTCAAAGCCAGCCCAGGTAGATAAATCTAACAGTCATATTCAATTAACTAGCAAAAAAACTAGAAGTGGAAGTCTGGCCCAAGTGGTAGAGCATCAACTGATGCAATCCTAGTCACAGTGAATCTCAACCCCATATCTTTACCATAGGAATAAAAAGAAAAGGCTGTAGAAGAAACACATTCAAAATTAGATGCAACTGGCTAGGCACTGGTGGCTCACATCTGTGATTCTATCGCACCAAGCCACCCTGGACTGGATAGTCCATTAGACTCTTCAATAAAAACTACCAAAGGGATGGGAAGGTGGTTCAGTGGTAGAGCGCTTGCCTTGCATGCATGAGGCCCTGGGTTCGATTCCTCAGCACCACATAAGCAGAAAAAAAAAAGCCGGAAGTGGCACTGTGGCTCAAGTGGTAGAGCGCTAGCCTTGAGCCTAAGAGCTGAGGGACAGTGCCCAGGCCCGGAGTTCAGGCCCACGACTGGACCCAAAAAAATTAAAATAAAAAACTACCAAAAACTTGAAAGTGGAGCTGTGGCTCTAGTGGTAGAGTGCTAGCTTTGAGCAAAACAAGCTCAGGGGCAGTGACCAGGCCCTGAGTTCAAGAACCAGGACTGGTAAACAAACAAATAAAAACCTAAAAGGTAGGCTGGGAATGTGGCTTAGTGGTAGAGTGCTTACCTAGCATGCATGAAGCTCTGGAAAAGTAGCACTTTTTCTACTTTTGCAACTTTTTAGATGGGATCTACTACTTTTAGGCCTACTTTTTAGATAGGTTTCTTTTTAGATAGGGTCTCACTTTTTGTCCTGGCTGGTGTTAAACCAAGATCTTCCTGTTCTAAGCTTCCCTCTCAGGTAGCCGTAATTACAGGTGAAGATAACCATACCAGGTTTATTTTATTGTAATGGGACCTTGCTAACTTTTTGCTGGCCATAAAACTCTATCCTCTACATATCTGCCTCCCAAAAAGCTTGGATTTTAGGTGTGAGCTGCTGGGCCTGGCCTACAATGATTTTCAACATGGTGAGAAGAAAAAGCAAATTAAGAATATTATATTTGGCTGAGAATGTGGCTTAGTGGTAGAGTGTTTGCTTAGCATGCATGAAGCCCTGGGAGTCATTCCTCAGTACCACATAAACAGAAAAATCCAGAAGTAGTGCTGTGGCTCAAGTGGTAGAGTGCTAGCCTTGAGTAAAAGAAGCTCAGGGAAGTCCCCAGGCCCTGAGTTCTGCCCCAGGACTGGCAATATATAATTTATAAAAAGTCAAGACCAGGGCTGAGAAGTTGGCTCAGTGGTAGAGTGCTTGCCTCACAAGCATGAGGCCCTGGGCTTGATTCCTCAGCACCACATAAGCAGAAAAAAGGCAGAAGTGATGCTGTGGCTCAAGTGGTAGAGTGCTAGTCTTGAGCTGAAGAGTTGAGGGACAGCGCCTAGGCCCAGAGTTCAGCTCCCATGACCAACAAAAAGAAAAAGAAAAAGTCAGGGGGTGGGAAGGTGACTCAGTGATAGAGTGCTTGCTTTGCATGTATGAGGCCCTGGGTTCCATTCCTCAGCACCACACAAGCAAAAAGCCGTAAGTGGCGCTGTGGCTCAAGTGGTAGAGTGCTAGCCTTGAGCTGAAGAGCTGAGGGACAGCGCCCAGGCCCAGAGTTCAGGCCCCACGACTGGACCCCCCCCCAAAAAAAAGTCAAGACCAGACAAAACTATGCAGAATATTGTTTCAAAATGCCTAAGCACATGGAAAACTAAGTTGGGAAGCGCAATAATGATTACTACAAAGTTCAGGATAGTGGCTTCCTCTGAAGGAGGAGAAAAGAAATTTAGATAAGGAAATGGTTCACACCTTCAAGGAATGATTATAGCCATTTATCTTCACTTGGATGTAGTATGTTATTTTTCATTAAATTGCACATTAAGTTCTACATATCATATTAGATGATATAAGATTTCACACAACAGCAGGGTGCCGGTGGCTCACGCCTGTAAGCTTAGCTACTAGGCTGAGATCTAAAGATTGCAGTTCAAAGCCAGCCCAGGCAGGAAGCTCGAGAGACTCTTATCTCCAATAAACCACTCAGAAAACTGGAAGTGGTGCAGTGGCTTAAGTGGTAGAGCACTAGCTTTGAGCTGAAGAGCTGAGGGATTCAGACCCAGAGTTCAAGCCCCATGACCAATTAAAAAAAAAAAGATTTCACACAACAACTGCTTTGTAGTTTAAAGAGAAGTCATTACTGGAAGGAGATGGAGAATTAAATCAAATCTGAAATACAGCTGATATCTCAAAAGAAAAAATAGAATTTACAGCTGGAAAGTGGGGAGCAGGAAATATAGTATGTCATTTTTGCAGTAGCTTCTATTTGTAAATGAATATTTCTGAGGAATAATTAGATAAAGTTGTGGCACTATGTGGAGACTCTAGGAATCACTCAGGAGGCATTTGTAATCCTCACATACAAACAATGGGGACTTTGTGTTGGCATTCCCTAGTTTTAGGCAACAAGAAACAATTGTGGCTAACTAAAGTAAAAAGGGAGACTTTTCTAAAAGTTTGGGAATGGGAGAGAAAGAAGGAAAAGAGAAAGGGAATAAATAAAACGGAGAAAAAGATTGAATCACTTATTGGATAGGTTGTAGGAACCCAGAAGGTCGGGGCTTCACCATGGGATGAACTGATGTACCAATTTTAGAAGCTCCATTAAAACTGCCTTCTATTTCAGCTTGTCATCAACAAAGTGCCAGTTTTGCCATTCACTCATGCCTGTAATCCTAGCTACTCAGGAAGCTGAGATCTAAGGATCACATTTTGAAGCAAGATCCACCAGAAAAAGTCCTTGAAAGTCTCTCTTCCCTCCCCCCATTCTCTTAACAGAAAATGCTTTATTAAAAAAAATCTATTCAAGCTGGGCACCAGTGGCTCACATCTGTAATCCTAGCTACTCAGGAGGATCCTGGATTTGAGGATCCTGGTTCAAAGCCAGCCCAGGTAGGAAAGTCCTCCAGACTCTTATCTACAATTGACCACCAGAAAACAGGAAGTGGTACTGTGGTTGTGGCTCTAGTGATAGAGTGCTGGCCTTGAGCTGAAGAGCTCAGGGACAGTGCCCAGGTCCAGAGTTAAAGCCCTAAGACAAAAAAAAAAAAACCTATTCAAAACTATATATATACATACTCTTCCTGGGTCTTGAACTCAAGGCACTATCCTTGAGCTTCTTTTGCTCAAGGTTAGGACTTTACCATGTGAGCCATAGCATCACTTCAAGCTTTTTTTTTTTTTTTGGTCCAGTTGTGGGGCCTGAACTCTGGGCCTGGGCACTGTCCCTCAGCTCTTCAGCTCAAGGCTAGCGCTGTACCACTTGAGCCACAGCACCACTTCTGGCTTTTTTCTTTTTGCTTATGTGGTGTTGAGGAATCGAACCCAGGGCCTCAGGCATGCAAGGCAAGCGCTCTACCACTGAGTCATCTTCCCAGCCCACTTCAAGCTTTTTCTGTTTATGTGGTACTGAGGAATGGAACCCAGGGCTTCATGCATGCTAGGCAAGCACTTTACTCAGCCACATTCCCAGCCCCCCCCCTTTTTTTTTTTTTAAAGAATTACACTACTTGCAATGTCCATAGAGTCTAATTCTGTGGTATACAATGATTTTTTTTCTTTTGCGGGGTGGTGGAGGAAAGAAAGACCCTATGCTTTTGGGACTTCTTCTCTGTCTTCTTTTTCTCTTCTCCTCCTCCTCCCTTTTTTTTCAGTAGGGCTATTTTCTATTATACGTTAGCTTGATGGCCTTTAAAAATGTAAAGATAAGCCGGGCGCCCGTGGCTCACACCTGTAATCCTAGCTACTGAGGAGGTTGAGATCTGAGGATCAAGGTTCAAAGTCAGCCTGGGCAGAAAAGTCCATGAGACTCTTATCTCCAATTAACCACTAGAAAACTGGATGTGGCGCTGTGGCTCAAGCGGTAGAGCGCTCACCTTGAGCTGAAGAGCACAGGGACAGCTGCCCAAGCCTAGAGTTTAGACACCATGACTGACAAAAAAAAAAAAAAAAGTAGAGATAACTAGTGGATGAATGTATATAACTCATCAAACTCATCATTTACTATTTACAAAGGAAGGAAATAGTGGCATATGTGACTATGAAAATGAATCTTTTTTTTTTTTAAATGATATGTCTGGATGAAGTGAGTCTCATCTCCAATTAACCACAAAAAGTTGGAAGTCCAGCTGTGGTTCAAGTGGTAGAGTGCTAGCTTTGAGCAAAAAGACCTCAAGGACAGCAGTCAGGCTCAGAGTCAAACCCCAGTACTATCACAAAATAAAAACATTAAAGAGGCTGGGAAGGTGGCTCAGTGGTAGAGTGCTTGCCTAAGCATGCATGAGGCCCTGGGTCGATTCCTCAGCACCACATAAGCAGAAAGGTTGGAAGTGGTACTGTGGCTCAAGTAGTAGAGCGCTAGCCTTGAGCTGAAGAGCTGAGGGACAGTGCCCAGGGCCAGGGTTCAAGCCCCACGACAGGAAAAAAAAAATGCCAGTTTCCAGGAGAATCTCATCTAATATTTATTTCTACTTTGTGATTGAGTTGTCTGTACTTGCGTCTTATTAGAATAATGGGGATGGATAGGTAATGCCCCAAATGAAGGGAGCTAGGGAAGCACAGTAGAATCCTTTGTAAACTATCGGATGGCAATTGAATGAAACCTAAAAATTACCTAATTCATGCAATTATGTCTTCAAGTTGGATATCTTTTTTTTGGGGGGGGGGGTCCGGTCGTGGGGCCTGAACTCTGGGCCTGGGCGCTATCCCTCAGCTCTTCAGCTCAAGGCTAGCACTCTATCACTTTAGCCACAGCGCCACTTCCGGCTTCTTTCTTTTTGCTTTATGTGAGGCTGAGGAATCGAACCCAGGGCCTCAAGCATGCAAGGCAAGCGCTCTACCACTGAGCCACCTTCCCAGCCCAAGTTGGATATCTTTACTAATTGTTAACTTTATTGATCCACTGACCTCGACCTTGTCGCCTTAACTAATATTTTGGGGGTGCCCTAAGGTTTCCTCTCAGATAATAAGTCCCGGGTTGATTCGCATTACTTCTAAGAAATCTGATCAATCATCTGACGTTAACTAGCAGAAAAATAATGAACGAAATATGAGAAAACAATGACACTGCGAGATAGGAGCCTTGTGAGCTACCCTAGCCGCCCGGAAGCTTCAATGCCCTCCTCCATGAGCTAAACACCTGAGCTTGGCCACAGGGGCCCGCCACCAAAGCCGGCGGAACTGCATATCCTGAATTGTAGTTCCCGGGGGAAAGGGGAAAGAGAAAGGGATGCCGCACATGCGCGAAGCGGCCCGGTTCAACAAAGACTGAGGCGTGCGCATGCGCGCGGGAGAAGGCCGGCGGAGGACGCGCGCGAGCGCAGCCGCAGCTCCGAGCTTCCCGGCGGTCCGGAGGACGGCGCGAGGGAGGGGCCGGTGGCACCGACCTCTGGAGGAGCAGAAGGGGTTGTACTCCCAGCCAGGAAGGCGAAAGGGGCGGGGCGGGCCGGGCCGCGCGCGGAGGCGTGGAGCTCCCGGGACCGGGAGGCGCGCGGGGCGGAGCGGGGGGAGGTGGGGGTCTGTGGCCAGGTCGACGCCGTGGCCGCCGCCGCCGCCGCTCGGTCGTCGTCGTCGGTCTGCGGGAGGCGGGTTATGGCGGCGGCGGCAGTGGGAACTGTGAATGAGTTCTCCGGGAGGACGAGGGAAGAAGAAAGGCTGCGGCGGCCCCAGCAGCCAGGTGCCTCCCAGGCCTCCGCCCCCCTGCCAGGCCCCCGCCCCTCCGGCCGCCGGGCGGTCCCCGGCGCCCGGCTCCCCGCATAAGCGGAACCTGTATTACTTCTCCTACCCGCTGGTCGTCGGCTTCGCCCTGCTGCGCCTGGTGGCCTTCCACCTGGGGCTCCTCTTCGTGTGGCTCTGCCAGCGCTTCTCCCGCGCCCTCATGGCCGCCAAGGGGAGCTCCGGGGCCGCGCCGCCGCCCGCCTCGCCCTCAGCCCCGGGGCCGGCGCCCGGCGGGGAGGCCGAGCGCGTGCGGGCCTTCCACAAACAGGCCTTTGAGTACATCTCCGTGGCCCTGCGAATCGATGAGGACGAGAAAGGTAACTAGGCGCCGGAGGGTGAGCTGGGAAGAAAGCGGTGGGCTTCACCCCTTCGCCTGGGTGGGTACCATCTGCGTCCCTACCTCGCCTTGCCCAGAAGTCTCCCCACAGCTCAGCCCTTCAGGCACAGTTCTCAAACCTTTCCCCTTTGAGGACACTCTATCTTTCCACTTTGTTTCAGGCACAAACTACCCCCCCCAACCCCGACTGCTGCATGACCTAAGTCCCAATGAGACAACCAGTCGTGCTAGTGACAGTGACAGTTGTCCTAGAGTGGCCACAAGGATCCTTTCTTGCACTGTAAACAGTGTATGTCTTCTTCTGAGCCTGGTTTTGCAAAACGTTTTGATATCGAAGAAGCTATATCTCTTTATAGGCTTATAATGAAAGCTGAAGATGGGAACGTCAGAAAAAAGTCTTAATTATGAAAATCTTATGAAAAGCCTTAATTTTCAAAGAATTAGCTGTGTGTGATTACATTATTTCAGTATAATGACTCTTGGATATTTTTCTATAAAGTTGTATTCTAGCATTAAACTGTGTGTGTGGGGGGGGGTACCCCTCTCACTTCCTAGGCAGGAAGCTAACATCTGAGTCATATCTTTAGCCCTTAGCATAAACTTTTGCCTATGGTTGCTGTAGTTTTCGTTAAATCAGTATTTCACAGTCTGTAAGTTTCTCGGTATATTTAATGAATGGTGTAAACATATATACTGTACAGCAAAGCCTAAAACAGTTTTATGTTCTAATTGAAAGCAAGGCTACTACATTCTTTTCTTTTTTTCCTTCCTTCCTTCCTTCCTTCCTTCCTTCCTTCCTTCCTCCCTCCTTCCTTCCTTCCTTCCTTTCTTCCTTTCTTTTTCTTTTCTTTCTCTCCCACTCTTCCTCCCTCCCTCCCTCCCTTCCTTCCTTCCTCCCTCCCTCCCTTCCTTCCTTCCTTCCTTCTTTTCCTTCCTTCCTTTCCTTCCCCGTCCCTCCCTTCCCTTCCCTCCCCCTCTTTCTTTCTTCTGTCTCTGAGCTGCTTTTGCTAAAGGCTAGCACTCTGTCACTTGAGACACAGCACCCCTTACAATATGGTACTGAGGAATCAAACCTAGGGCTTCATACATGCTAGGCAAGCATTCTACCACAGCCACATTTCCATTTCCAATAATATTACATTCTTTATATTTTTTATTTTCTTGGTGTTTTTTTTTTTGAGGGGTGGGTTGGAGAGATGAACTTGTGTTTGTTAGATCTTCTACCATGTGAGCCATGTAATCAGCTCTGCCAGTTTCTTTCTGTCACTCCAATTTGTGTCTGTCTGTCTGAACCCAGGGCCTGGTACTGGCCCTGTGCTCTTTTTACTCAAGGCTTTGAGATATGAGTGTTATGGACTTTACTTCTCTGGGCTGGCTTTGAACTGCGATCCTCAGATCTCAGCCTCCTAAGTAGCTAGGATTAAACTAACATTTTATTTTCCTACGTGTCCGGCATTGTACTGTTAGCTTTGTATGTGTTAAATTAGTCCTCACAGTAGCCCTTGAGGTGAAGGTAGTATTGTATCAACATTTTAAAGATGAAGAAACTTGGTCAAAAGGTTAAAGCGACTCATTCTACTATGAGGGGTCCCTCAGCTTCCCATTTTCCACCTGAAATCACAGATACTTGAAATTCACCCACAGAAAGAATTTTAATATGTCTTACAGTAAGGATTGCATCACATGGTAGAAATTTTAGCAAGGATTTATAGAAAAACAGGAAAAATATTTCCTATACTCCATGCAGGAAACAGGAGTAAAGACTCAAAATGGGGCTGGAGGAGTGCCTAAGCTAGAGTACATGCGAGGTCTTGAGTTCAAACCCAGTACTGAAAGAAAAAAAAGAGACTGAAAATGTTGGCCCTTTCATATCTGTGGTCTTTATACTTTCTGAGCTGAGTAATGTATCTGTGCATGTCATCTAGCAGCCCCTAATAGTTAAACAGTGGTTTAGAGTGGCTAAGGGGTACCGTTTATTGTTGTTGTTTTTTTAACATGCAAATGTTAGGTCTACCCAAAACACAAGGGCAATAGGTGACTTTCAGGATTTCCCTTTCCCATTGCAAACATGTCTGCCCATTCTAGGAGCTTTGCAGCTTTCTAAGATCTCAGAGAAGGCAGATGTAGATAATTCCTATGACTTTTTCTTGTTACCTGTCATCCACAAGGTGGTAGTATGAAGGGATATTGCTGTTTTGGTTCAGATGTCTGAGTCTGGGTCCTTTAAACACTTTTTTAAAAAAAACTATTTATTTATTTATTTATGTGACAGTTCTGGAGTACTTGAGGTTTTTCTTTTTCTTTTTCTTTTCCCCTCTTGAAGTTTTTATTCAAGGCTAGTGTATTACTGAGCCACAGCTCCATTTCTGGATTTTTTTTGGTGGTTAATTGGAGATAAGAGGAGTCTTAGAGGCTTTTCCTTCCCAGGCTGACTTCAGCCTGTGATCTTCAGATCTCAGCCTCCTTTATATCTATCCTACCTCATAAGAACAGAGTATAGGTTGAAGACAATAGACACACTAAAGAAAAGAATGCTAGCTGGGCGCCGGTGGCTCACACCTGTAATCCTAGCTACTCAGGAGGCTGAGATCTGAGGATTGCGGTTCAAAGCCAGCCCAGGCATGAAAGTCTCCAATAAACCACCAGAAAACTGGAAGTGGCGCTGTGGCTCAAGTGGTAGAGCATTAGCCTTGAGCCAAAGAGCTGAGGAACAGCGCCCAAGCCCCACGACTGTCAAAAAAGAAAAGAGAATGCTAGCCAGAATGCCTGTAATCGTAGCTACTCAGGAGGCTGAGATCTCAGGATTATAGTTCAAAACAGCCCAGGCAGGAAAGTACATTGAGACTCTTATCTTCAATTAACCACCAGAAAATTGTATGTGGTGCTGTGGCTCAAAGTGGTAGAGCGCTAGCTTTGAGCAAAAAGAGCTCAGGGACAGTGCCCTGGCCCATAGTTTAAGCCTCATGACTGACCAAAAACAAAAGCTATGTATTTGTATGAGGAAGCTTTTGTTAACTGCTGTGCTCTAAATCTCAGAACATCCAAAGATACCTTGGGGAAGATGAAAATGGTTACCACCATTCCCTCCTTGCAGAAGCATTGTTTATTGCAGTATCTGGTTAACTTCAGGGCCATAGAGCAAAAGGTTGTTGTTGTTGTTTGTTTTAAAATTTTTTTGGGGGTCTGGTTATGGGGCTTGAACTCTGGGCCTGGGCTCTGTCCCTCAGCTCTTCAGCTCAAGGCTAGCGCTCTACCACTTGAGCCACAGCGCCACTTCCAGCTTTTTTCTGTTTGCTTATGTGGTGCTGATAAATTGAACCCAGGGCCTCATGCATGCAAGGCAAGCACTCTACCACTGAGCCACCTTCCCAGACCTGTTGTTGTTTGTTTTTGTCAGTTGTGGGGCTTGAACTCAGGACCTGGGCACTGTCACTGAACTTTTTTACTCAAGGCTAGCTCTTTACCACTTTGAGCCTCAGTTCTACTTTGGGTTTTCTGGTAGACTTTCTTGCGTTGGCTGGCTTTGAACTGAATCCTCAGATCTCAGCCACAGGATTGTAGCTAGGATTGTAGTCATCATCTACCAGTACCCAGCTAGAATTCATTGTAGAATAGTGAAAATAGGTTTAAGACAGATTATTAAGCCAGGCTGGCTCAGGTTGTATTGTCATGGTTCTGTTCTAGCCTGTTTTTTTTTTCTTTTTAGCATATTGGCAATTTTTTTATTTTGGTCATAATCCAACAAGGGAGAGTTTACATTTGAAATCTCTTTGCCTTACCAACAAAAATTTTTTTCCAATATAATTTTCTTTCTTTGCTGCATCAGAGTATCTGTGAATAGACAGTCTTCAAAGCCTTTCTGACTCCAATAAACAGTTAAGGGCTAACAGTGCCATCCCTTAGACATACAACATAGCTTTCACATGTACTGGTGACAGCCACTTTTATTTCATCAGGTTAAGTAAGCTGTTTCAGGCTGTAGTTAATTGAAACATTTTGGTGTCTTGATTGGTAAATGCCAAATTAAATATCATTTTAATAAAGTAATGTATAGATGTGGCTCATACAGTGACTGCTCATTTTGATGCTTGTAGAGTGAGGTTTGAGACAGGGTCTTGTTATGTAGCTCTGGAGACCTCCAATACTCAGTTCTCAGTCTCCTTAGTGCTGGGATTATAAGTGTGTTATTAGACTTGGCTTATTTTTAATTTTATTTTTATGTCATTCTTAGCTTTGGTGCTAATTTTTTTTGTGCTAGTATTAGGGTTTGAACTCAAGGCCTGGACCACTGCCCCTTAGCTTTTTTACTCAAGCCTTGCTCTGCCACTTGAGCTACAGCTCCACTTTCAGTTTTTTGGTGGTTAATTAGAGATAAGAGTGAGACTTTTCTGCCCCAACTAGCTTCCAACTGTGACCTTCAGAACTTAGCCTCCTGAGTAGCAAGGATTATAGGCATGAGCCACTGGTGCCCAGCTGACACTGAATTTTTGTGAAGGCCTTAATTTATCTGAGACTGGTTTATTTAATTTTTTTTGTCTGTGTGTATGTGTGTTACTGAGGATTAAACTTGGGGTCTCACCCTTTATAAGCAAGCTCTTTACCATGGGAGCTACACCACCAGCCTACCAACCTATTTCAAAAGAAAAATAGGCTAGAATTGGTAGTTCAGACCAGTAGTCTAGCTATTCAGAATGCTGAGATCTGAGGATCATGATTTGAAGCCACTTTGGGAAGACAAATTCTAGGGACTCTTACCCTCAGCTAACCAGGAAAGAGCTGGGAGTAGAGGTGTAGTTTAAGTGGTAGAACACCAGTCTTGAGCATAAAAACCTAAGCAAGAACATGAGGCCCAGAGGACCCAGAGTTTACCCTTTAGTACTGGCATCATTTAAAAAAAATAGCAAATTTTATTTATGCATCAAATATTTTGGGTCAGTCATGGAGCTTGAACTCTGGGCCTGGGCACTATCCCTCAGCTCTTCAGCTCAAGGCGAGCGCTCTACCATTTGAGCCACAGCTCTACTTCACAAATTTTATTTAGTAAAAAGGCTTCTAAGATAACATTAATATGAATATTTATTGGATATCAGCTAATTGAATAGCTCTGCATTCTAGGTGATACTGGAGAAAAATTCTTCAATGAGATGTGAGATACCTGTTATATAATTAATGCATATTTTTGTGTGTATTCTCATTTTCTCAAATAAGTAATTCTGTGGATAATTTTTGAACCTCACTAGATGACCTATGGTATCTAATTTGTATATAGAGAGACAAATTTAGAGTAAACTTACAAACTAGGTGCTAGTGGCTCATACCTGTAATCTTACCTACTCAGAAGGCTGAGATGTGAGGATTGTGGTTTGAAGACAGTGTGGGTAAGAAAGGTCTCTGAGACACATATCTCAATTTAACTACCAAAAAGTGGGAAATGGAGCTGTGAGATAGTGCCTAGACCTGGAGTTCAAGCCCCAAGACTGGCACCAAAAACAAAATAACAACAATAGTAGAACCAGCAATAATTGTAGGTGAACAGACTCACAACATTATTATCTTTTGATTTTATGTTCAAGGCTTTCTATTTTAAGTGGATATAGTTTTTTTTGGGGGGGGGGTTGGTCATGGTGCTTGAACTCTGGGCATGGGGCTGTCCCTGAGCTCTGCAGCTCAAGGCGAGTGCTCTACCGCTTGAGCCACAGTGCCACTTCCAAGGCTTTCTATTTTATAATGCTGGTAAAGAGTTACTTGGAATAGAGGGAAAGAGAAAGTGGTTCTTGGAGTTAACTGTAACATGTTGTGTCATGTTATGCATGACTTCTGTAAGAAGACAATTGTGAAATTTTCTAATAACAGAGGTATAAAAGGTGTGGTTCAATATCACAAGTTTCTAATATTTAGCGGAATTGGCTAGGAAGAACCGAGGAGAGAAAGGGAGAGAGGAAAAAAAAGAGAATTCATGTGATAAAAGGATATTGGAAGCCAGGTGCTGGAGGCTCACACCTTAATCCTAACTATTCAGGAGGCTGTGAGATCTGAGGATCATGGTTTGAAGCCAGCCCAGGCAGGAAAATCTATGAGACTCTTATCTCCAATAAACTACTAGAAAACCAGAAGTGGCACTGTGGCTCAAGTGGTGGAATGCTAGCCTTGAGCTGAAGAGCTGAGGGACAGCACCCAGGCCCAGAGTTCAAGCCTCATGACTAGGGGAAAAAAAAAAAAAGTTTAGTGGGATTTGCACTAAAGAAACCAAACAATAGCCACAATTTGGGACATTATACATGTTCTGTTTCTATTGCCACCTTCCCTCTCCATTCTATTACTCTTTGTGCTTGAACTTGGGACCAAACTCACTCAACTTGCTTAGGATTGTTGTTGCCAGATGACCCAAACCAGAGTGAGTGAGTGAGTGAGTGAGTGAGTGAGTGTGTGTGTGTGTGTGTGTGTGTGTACTTGAGCTTTTTGCTTAAGTCTAGCACTCTACCATTTTGAGCCACTGAGCCATTCTGGTGGTTTTCTGATGGTTTATTGGACTTTCCTGCCCAAGCTGGCTTTGAACCATGATCCTCAGATCTCAGTCTTCAGAGTAGCTAGGATTACAGGTTTGACCCACAAACACCTGGCTTCCGCTTCTGGCTTTTTTTTATTTGGAGGTGGGGTCGTGGGGCTTTGAAGTCAGGGCCTGGACACTGCCCCTGAGCTCTTTCACTCAAGGCTAATACTCTGCCACTTTGGGCCTTAGCTCCATTTCCAGGCTTTTCCTTGAGATTGGCTTTGAACCACAATCCTCTGATCTCAGCATCCTGAGAAGCTAGGATTATAGGTGTGAGCCATTAGTGCCTGGGTGCTGTCCTTGAGTTCTCTTTGTGCTCAAAGCTAACATTCTGCCACTTGAGCCACAGTGCCATTTGTGGTTCTTGAGTGGTTAGTTGGAGATAAGGGTCTCACTGGGACTTTACTGCTCAGGCTGGCTTCAAACCAGGATCCTCAGATCTCAAGCACGTAGTAGCTAGGATTACAAGTGTGAGCCACCTGTGCCCTCCTAGCTTTCCAAACCACTTTTTTGCAGGTTATTTTGAAGATGCTGTCTTACAGATTTGCATTTGGCTGCTTTTGAACCATAATCCTTCAGATCTCAGGCTGGTAATTAGATTTACAGTATTACTCTTAGTTATCTTTTTTTTTTTTTTTTGGCCAGTCCTGGGGCTTGAACTCAGTCCTGGGCACTGTCCCTGAGCTCAAGGCCAACACTCTACTACTTGAGCCACAGTGCTACTTCTGGCTTTTTCTGTTTACATTGTACTGAGGAAGCGAACCCAGGGCTTCATGCATCCTAGGCAAACACTCTACCTCATTCCCAGCCATTCTTAGTTATCTTGGTAACAGTTGAGGGATGACCTGGGAATGTGCCTTAGTGGTAGAGTGCTTGCCTTGCATCTGTAAAGCACTGGGTTTGATTCCTTAGTACCACATACACAGAAAAAGCTGGAATTGGCACTGTGGCTCAAGTGGTAGAGTGCTGGCCTTGAGCAAAAGAAGCTCAGGGACAGTGCCCAGGCCCTGAGTTCATGTCCCAGGACTGGCAAAAAAAAATAAAAGGCGGCAGGAGGGGAGTCAGGAAAAGCATATTAAGTGATTGAAGAATTGAAGTGCCTTTCCTGATCCTGCTTTATTCTTCTCCACTACCCAAGAATGGATTGGATTTTGACATCTGGCAAAGTAGAGATTATGTACTGGGGTTTGAGCTCAGGGCTTCTGGTTTACTGAGCAGGTGCCCTACTGCTGAGCCATGTCTCCACCTGATTGTCTATACTTATGTACTAGTTTTATTCAGTCTTCTATAGTACTCTGACAAACTAGTGAAAATATTAATGTGCCTATGTAACATTTTTTTCTCTTGCTTTGGAAATTAATAGCTGTTCATGCTAGACATCCTATAGGTTAAAATATTTGTGTGTGTGTGTCTCCATTAACTGAACAAGTTTATAAACCCTATCTAGAAGGAGGAAATACTAGAATGGAGTTTTATTTTTGTCAGTCATGGGACCTGAACTCTGGGCCTGGGCTCTGTCCCTCAGCTTTTCAGGTCAAGGCTACCACTTGAGTCACAGCACCACTTATGGCTTTCTCTACTTATGTGGTACTGAGGAATCGAACCCAGGGCCTCATGCATAGCAAGGCAAGCACGCTACCACTAAGCCACCTTCTCAGCCCCAGAGTGGAGATTTTTTTTTTTGGGTCCGGTTGTGGGGCCTGAACTCCAGGCCTGGGCGCTGTCCCTCAGCTCTTCAGCTCAAGGCTAATGCTCTACCACTTGAGCCACAGCTCCACTTCCAGCTTTTTTCTTTTTACTTATGTGATGCTGAGGAATCGAACCCATGGCCTCATGCATTGCAAGGCAAGCACTCTGCTACTGAGCCACCTTCCCAGCCCAAGAGTGGAGATTTCTTATGTAATTGATTATTAATTAACTGGAAGAGGTAGATGTTTGGTATTCCATTGTTGGACCATATTTATATTTTGTCTGTGTTTAGAGTGGTTTTGTTCTATTTTAGTCAGAGCAGCCTTATCTGATAGTGATAGCCTGTGAAATTCAACCCATTACTGGCTATAAATGCCATGTCAGCTCCTAGTTAGTTACACTAAGGCCAAGTTGATGGTACTAGGTCAGTGTCTGGTGTCAGAGACTACTTTTTTTTTTTTTCCTTTCTTGCTTTGAAAATCTAGTATTACTCCTTTTCACTTGCAAAACTTCTTATCTAAATTGACATAGTCTTGATTATAAGATTTGAGACAAATTAGTGTATTGCTGTAGTGGGTATAAATGCTGCATATAATAGATGAAATTCAGTAAATGCATTTAATAAATTGAAACTATTATCATTTTAGTCCTTTCAGATTAGGTCTGCTGGCTAACAATGTGGCTTAATGGTAGAGTGCTTACACTAACATGCATGAAGCTCTGGGTTCGATTCCTCAGAAACAGAAAAAGCCAGAAGTGGTGCTGTGACTCAAGTGGTAGAGCACTAGCCTTGAGCAAGTGCTCAGGGACAGAGCCCAGGCCCTGAGTTCAATCCCCAGGACCAGCAAAAAAAAAAAAAAAAAAAAGATTAGATCTTCTAGAGGTCATACTAGAATATGGTTAAATCTCTATTCTAGTTTCTGCTACTCTTTTTCTTTCAAGGCAGTCTTTTACTCAAGGCTACCACTCTATCATTTGAGACAAAGCTCCATTTCTGCGTGTGTCACCTGAGCTACACCTTTAACCCCTACTTCTGTTTTTTGTTTTATTTTGTTTTAATGTGGTACCAAAGAATAGAACCCAGGGTCTCATGCGTGCTAGGCAACCACTCTACCACTAAGCCGCATTCCCAGCCCCCAGTTCTGTTTTTTTAACTGGCTAATGTTTGTTTTTTTTCGGGGTTTTCTTTTGTCGGTTGTGGGACTTGAACTCTGGACCTGGGCACTGTCCCTCAGCTCTTCAGCTCAAGGCTAGCGCACTACTACTTAAGACACAGCGCCACTTCTGGCTTTTTCCGTTTATGTGGTGCTAAGGAATCGAACCCAGAGCCTCATGAATACGAGACAAGCACTCTGCCACTGAGCCACCTTTCCAGCCCGTTTGTTTGTTTTTATGTGGGGCTTGAACTCAGGGCCTGGACACTGTTCCTGAGCCTGTGCTCAAGGCGAGTGAGTGCTCTACCACTTAAGCCATAGGACCACTTCTGGTTTCTGAGTGTTTAATTGGAGATGAGTGTTTCTGGAGGACTTTTCTGTCTGGGCTGGCTTCAAACTACAATCAGCAGATCTTAGCAGAACTTTTGTTGTTATTGTTGTTGTTGGTCATGGGGCTTGAACTCTGAGCCTGAGTGCTGTACCTTGGCTCTTCAGCTCAAGGACAGTGCTCTACCACTTGAGCCACAGTGCCACTTCTGATTTTCTGGTAATTATTGGAGATAAGAGTCTCACAGACTTTCCTGCCCAGGCTGGCTTTGAATGGCAATCCTTAGATCTCAGCCTCCTGAGTAGCTAGGATTACAGGTATGGGTCACTGGCGCCCAGCAAGCAGAACTATTTTAAAACAGTCTTTTGTTTCAAAGAAAACAGAAATGTATTACTACATGTCACATAAAACCAAATCATTTGCCAGTTCTCATGATGCAGTCGTTTGTGAGGTTTTGTGTTTTGTTTTTTTTGTTTATGTTTGTTTTTTCAATCTTTTGTTAAATACAGATTTATACAAGGGCAGTCAACGATGGACATATTATATTAGATTACATTGTAGTTATAGTGAAAGTGCTTTTTGTCTACTATTATTGAAATTTTATATTTTCTAACTATATATCATATATATGTTAAAAACCATTTATTTAGTGGCTAGAATATCAATATTACAAGACAACAAAAAAATTATCAAAACTTAAAATTTTGCGATGATATTCTCTGTTAAAGAAGCATGTACAAGCCGGGCGCTGGTGGCTCACGCCTGTAATCCTAGATACTCAGGAGGCTGAGATCTGAGGATCGAGGTTCAAAGCCAGCCCGGGTAAGAAAGACCGTGAGACTCCTATCTCCAATAAACCACCAGAAAACCGGAAGTGGCGCTGTAGCTCAAGTGGTAGAGCGCTCGCCTTGAGCTGAAGAGCTGAGGGACAGCGCCCAGACCCAGAGTTCAAGCCCCACGACCGACAAAAAAAAAAAAAAAGAAGCATGTACATACTAACATGCTAAAAGTACCAAAAAATCTATAGTAATGTTCTTTGTACTTGTTTGATCTTTTCATTTCTCATCTGTCAACAGCATGCTTTGGGAAATGTGGGGAATACTCTTCATATTTGTTATATATTCAAATAGTAATTTCTATTTTAAAGCAGGACAGAAAGATCAAGCTGTGGAATGGTATAAGAAAGGTATTGAAGAACTAGAAAAAGGAATAGCTGTCATAGTTACAGGACAAGGTAAGGCTTATTTTCATTTGTTTATAGCTATCCCAAATTATCCATGGAGCCATATTCCAAGGCCCTCAGTAGGTTCTTAAAGTTGCAGGTTTTTATCAAGCAATACATACAACACTCATAACGAAGGTGGCTACTAAGTAACTAACAGGTAGGTACCGTGTAGCATGACTATGTTAGACAAAAGGGTATTTCAAGAAATGGTGGGTTAGAGCAGGGTCTGGTTTCAGTTACTTTATGCTACTCTAAACAGCATATAATTCAACACCTGTGACCTGCAGTTGGCTATGGGTAACTGAAACTGCTAAAAGCAAACTTGCAGAAACAGAGGACTTTTTTTTTTTTGTCAATCATGGGGCCTGAACTCTGGGCCTGGACACTGTCCCTCAGCTCTTCAGCTCACGGCTGGCACTCTACCACTTGAGCCACAGTGCCACTTCCAGCTTTTTCTACTTATGTGGTGCTGAGAACCGAACCCAGGGCCTCATGCATGCAAGGCAAGCACTCTACCACTTAGCCACCTTCCCAGCCCAACAGGGGAACATTAAATTCACATGACTGACCTGATTTTAGGTGTGTGTGTGTGTGTATGTGTACGCATGCACACATGCACATGTGTGCATATGTATGCTTGTCTTGAGGCTTTAACTCAGGGCATGGGTGCTGTCCATGAGCTTTTTTGCTCAAGGCTAGCGCTCTACCACTTGAGCCACAGTGCCATTTCTGTATGGTTTTCTGGTAGTTAATTGGAGATAAGAGTCTCACGGAGTTTCCTGTCCAGGCTGGCTTTGGATTGTGATCCTCAGATCTCAGCCTCCTGAGTAGCTAGGATTACAGGCGTGAGCCACTGGTACCTGGCTTCATTTTAGTTTTTTTGAGACAGGTTCTTACTAACCAAGTTTACCTTGAATTTATGATTCTTCTGTTTCCCATGTAGTTGGGATTATGGGTGTGCAGTTCATAACTGGGCTTAGGATATGATAGAACATTTTCTGAAGTATTCAGGAGACCTGTAAACACTGCAAAAATAAATTAGAAAAGAGAAAAAGCAAATAAACATAGTATTTAGGTCTTTGAGACTTTTGTTTTTTTTGGGGGGGGGTCTGGTCATGGGGCCTGAACTCTGGGCCTGGACGCTGTCCCTCAGCTCTTCAGCTCAAAAAGCTCTACCACTTGAGCCACAATGCCACTTCCGGCTTTTTTTCTTTTTCTTACATGGTGCTGAGGAATCGAACCCAGGCCCTCAGGTATGCAAGGCAAGCGCTCTACCACTGAGCCACCTTTCCAGCCTCAAGTCTTTGAGACTTTTAAATCGTAATCTTAATAAGTTGAGTATTTTCATCTTAGATGTAACAAGTACTGATACCTACATCAATTAATGTATATACAGGCAGTGAGAAAATGCTGTGACTGCAGCGTGGCTGATAACACTAGTAAATTGGCACTGCTGAGAAAGGAAATACTAGTTTCAAAGATTTTTTTTTTTTTTTGATCCGGTCATTGGGCCTGAACACTGAGCCTAGGAACTGTCCCTCAGCTCTTCAGCTCAAGGCTAGCCTCTACCCCTTGAGCCACAGCGCCACTTCCGGCTTTTTTTCTTTTTGCTTATGTAGTGCTGGGGAATCGAACCCAGGGCCTCAGGCATGCAAGGCAAGCGCTCTACCACTGAGCCACCTTCCTAGCCCCTAGTTTCAAAGATTTTGAAGTATGTGGGGGGCAGGGAACCTAGGTTTTATGAGATATGTGTGAAATATGTGAAATACTATAGTATATTTTAAAAACATGAACTATAATTGATTTTTTTTGTTGTTTGTTTTAAGACAGTGTCTCATTTTGTAGATCAGGCTGTTTTTTTTTTTT
>NW_012267236.1:4080444-4084771 GCF_000151885.1 Dipodomys ordii | reverse complement strand
CAGGGCTTGGACTCTACTACTTGAGCCACAGTGCCACTTCCAGTTTTCCGGTGTTTTATTGGAGATAAGAGTCTCACGGACTTTCCTGCCCAGGCTGGCTTTGAACCATGACCCTCTGATCTCAGCCTCCAAGGTTTTGAACTCAGGGTCTGGACTCTGTCCCTGAGCGCTTTTGCACAAGGCTAGTGCTCTCTCACTTTAGTCACAGCTTCACTTCTGGTTTTTGAGTAGTTAATTGGAGATAAAGAGTTTAAAGAGGACTTTTCTGCCCTGGCTGGCTTTGAACCATGATCCTCAGAGCTCAGCCTCCTGAGTAGGTAGGATTACAGGCCTGAGCCACTGGCGTATAGCCAGTATACTCTTGAACTCACTATGTAGCCCGTTTTGACCTCCTAGTCAAACTCCTCTTGCTTTGCTTCCCAAGTGCTGTTATTGCAGGCATGTACTACCATGCCTGGCACCTGACACTGTTTCTTTCTCTCTGTTTTTTGTTTGTTTTGTTCTGTTTATTTTTTTGTCGGTCGTGAGGCTTGAACTCTGGGCTTGGGCACTGTCCCTGTGCTCTCAGCTCAAGGCGAGCGCTCTACGGCTTGAGCCACCAAGCCACTCCGGGTTTTCCAGTGGTTTATTGGAGATAAGAGTCTCACGGACTTTCCTGCCCAGGCTGGCTTTGAACCATGATCCTCAGATCTCAGCCTCCAGAGTAGCTAGGATTACAGGTGTGAGCCACCAGCACCTCGCTATTGTTGTTGTTGTTGTTATGATATTGGGGCTTAAAACTTAAACTTTTTTTTTATTGTGAAAATACTGTACAGAGGGGTTAAAATTATATGAGCAAGGTAATGAGTACATTTCTTATCAAGCATTGTTGCCTCCTCCTTTGTTTCCCCTTCCCATCCCTTCCCATTCCCGCCCCCCCCCCTATTGAAACTTAAACTTTTGTTGTGCAAACAGCCATGCACTGTTGGCTGGCACTCTACCACTTGAGCCACACCTCCAGTTTGGGCATTTTGCTGTTTAAATTGGAGATAAGAGTCTCTCAGATTTATCTGCCAGGCTGACCTTCAATTGTGATCCTTAGGTGTCAAACTCCTGGGTAACTAGGATTACGGGTACAAGCTACCTGTATCGTGCTTTGTTGTTTTTTTTCCCCCCAGGAGAAATTATTTGAAAGTAGCTTTTTTTGTTGTTTTGAGATAGGCTTTTCTGTATCCTAAGCTGAGTTGAATTCACTATGTTGCCTGGGCTACCTCTGTCTTTCAAGTTTTGGAATATACCCATTGAAACTAATAATTATGTATATGGATATTTTTTCACAGTACTAGAAATTGAATACAGAAATTTGTATTTGCTAGATAAGTGCTGCACTACTTCAAATATTCCCCTAACCCCTATTATTTTGTTTCTTTTTTTCTTTGCTTTGTTTCTTTTTTTTTTTGGTCATGGGGCTTGAACTCTGGGCCTGGGAGCTGTCCCTGAGCTCTTCAGCTCAAGGTGAGCGCTCTACCACTTGAGGCACAGTGCCACTTCCAGTTTTCTGATGGTTTATGGGAGATAAGTGTCTCACAGACTTTTCTGGCTTTGAACCACGATCCTCTAAGCTCAGCCTCCGAGTAGCTAAGATTACAGGCATTGAGCCACCGTGCCCGGCTTCCTATTAATTTCTTTATAAAGATATTGACTTTCCATGAAAGTAATTAGAGTAATACTTTATTTTGAAAAATGCTAATGGGAATATGTAGATATTTTAATTAATTCTTCCTTTGTTTTTTTAGGTGAACAGTGTGAAAGAGCCAGACGCCTTCAAGCTAAAATGATGACTAATTTGGTTATGGCTAAGGATCGTTTACAACTTCTAGGTATCAATTAATGTATTGTATGATTGGATATTAGATGTACTTTAATGTATCTTTAATTTTAGATAAAAGTAGGCTAGTTATTTGGGCTCTTGCCTTTTCTTTTTTCTTTCTTTCTCTGTATTTTTTTTTTTTGGGGTCCAGTCATGGGGCCTGAACTCTGGGCCTGGGTGCTGTCCCTCAGCTCTTCAGCTCAAGGCCAGCGCTCTACCACTTGAGCCACAGTGCCACTTCCGGCTTTTTTCTTTTTGCTATATGGTGCTAGGGAATCGAACCCAGGGCCTCATGCATGCAAGGCAAGCGCTCTACCACTGAGCTACCTTCCCAGCCCTCTTTCTTTCTCTGTTTTGAACTCAGTGCATGAGCACTGTCACTGAGCTTTTCTGCTCAAGGCTAGCACTCTACCACTTGAGCCACAACTCCCCTTCTAGCTCTTTTTTTTTTTTTATAGTTAAATGGAGATAAGAGTCTTATGGACTTTCCAGACTTGATTGGCTTCAAACTGCAACCCTCAGATGTCAACCTCTTGAATAACTAGGATTACAGGCATGAGCCACCTTCGCCCCACTGTCTCTTGAGGTTTTTTTGCTTAAAGCTAGCACTCTACAACTTGAGCCACAACTCCATTTCCAGTTTTTTTGTGGTTAGTTGGAGATAAAAGTCTCTTAGACTTCTTTCTGCCAGGGCTGGCTTTGAACCATGATCTCAGATGTCAGCCTCCTGAGTAGCTAGGATCATAGAAGTGAGCTGCTGGCACCCATCTTCTTCTTTTCTTGAGAGTCTAGCCTTGAACTCAAGGTTCACTTGCCTATCATTTATTGTAATAATACAATATGAGTTAATTTTTTTTTTTTGGTCAGTCTTGGGACTTGAACTCAGGTTCTTGGCCCTGCCCCTAAGCTTTTTTCTCAAGGCTAGTACTCTACCACTTTGAGCCACAGTGTTACTTCCAGTTTTCTGCTGGTTAATTGGAGATAAGAATCTCACTGGAACTGGAATGTGTCTAAGTGGTTGAATGCTTGCCTAGCATGCATGAAGCCTTGGGTTCAGTTCCTCAGTACCACATAAACAGAAAGAAGCTAAGGCACTGTGCCCTAGCCCTGAGTTCCACCCCCAGGACTGGCCAAAAAAAAAAAAATCTTAACAGACTTTCCTGCCTAGGCTGGCTTCAAACCCCAATCCTCAGATCTCAGCCTCCTGAGTAGCTAGGATTCCAGGTGTGATCCACCAGTGCCTGGCTTATGTATTCATTTTTGTTGTAAAGTCTGTTTGTTTCATGTACTGTACATACTAAGTTTGACTTTGAAAGGGCATATATGTTTCAAATTGAATAAAATCTAGCCTTTTATTGGGAGATATGACACACTAAAACATTGAAAGTATCTTATCAAGTATAAGCTTGTCTTCTTTTTCTTTTTCTTTTTTTTTTGGGGGGGTCCGGTCGTGGGGCCTGAACTCTGGGCCTGGGTGCTGTCCCTTAGCTCTTCAGCTTAAGGCTAGCACTTTAACACTTGAGCCACAGCGTCACTTCTGGCTTTTTTCTTATGTGGTGCTGAGGAATTGAACCCAGGGCCTCGTGCATGCAAACAAGCGCTCTACCACTGAGCCATCTTCCCAGCCCCTCTTATTTTTCTTTCTTTTTTCTTTTTCTTTTTTGCCAATCACGGAGCTTGAACTCTGGGCCTGGGCGCTGTCCCTGAGCTCTTCAGCTCGAAGCTAGTGCTCTTCCACTTGAGCCACAGCACCACTTATGGTTTTCTTGTGGTTAATTGGAGTTTCACAGTTTGCTGCCCAGGCTGGCTTTGAACAGTGATGCTCAGATCTCAGCCTCCTGAGTAGCTAGGATGACAAGCTTGAGCCACTGGCTACCCACCTTTTTTTGCTTTTTAAGTTCTGTTTGTTTTTTCCCTTCCTGGGCCTGGGGCTCGAACTCAGGGCTTGGGTGTCATCCCAAATCCTTTTTGAGCTCAAGGGCAGCACTCTACCTCTGTTCCGTTTTGTTTTTTGTTTTTTTGGTCTTGGGGCTTGAACTCTGGGCTTGGGCACTGTCCCTGTGCTCTTCAGCTCTAGGTGAGCCCTCTACTGCTTGAGCCACAGCACCACTTCTGGTTTTCTAGTGGTTTATTGGAGATAAGAGTCTCATGAACTTTCCTGACCGGGCTGGCTTTGAACCATGATCCTCTCATATCTTAGACTCCTGAGCTGGGATAAAGGCATGAGCCTTCGCCTGGTAGGCTCTAGCTCTTGAGCTGCAATTCCACTGGCTTTTTTGAATAGTTTATTGGAGATAAGAGTCATAGACTTTCCTGCTTGAGCTGTGATCTTCAGATCTCAGCCTCCTGACTAAGAGGTTTTTGGGTATTTATTTATTTATTCATTTTTTGCCTGTCCTGGGCTTGAACTCTGGGCCTGTGTACTGTCCCTTAGCTCTTTAGCACAGGGCTTGGACTCTACTACTTGAGCCACAGTGC
>NW_012267236.1:4069177-4080119 GCF_000151885.1 Dipodomys ordii | reverse complement strand
GCTTTTTTCTTTTTGCTTATGTGGTGCTGGGAATCGAACCCAGGGCCTCAGGCATGCAAAGCAAGCGCTCTACCACTGAGCCACCTTCCCAGCCCCATATTATGTTGACTTTTGGCAAATAATAATAAATCCATACTTAATAGTGTCTCTGCCCTAATGATAATCTGAGCTCTTCCTATTACTGTTCTCTCCCACCTAGGCCCTGGAAATAACTGTTCTTTTTACATTGTCATATAGTAAGAATTATGACAGTAGGTAGCCCTTCAGACTGGCTTCTTTCAACAAGTAAAGTTGCTCTGTGTCTTTTCATGGCTTGATAGTTCATTTATCTTCAGCACTGAATAATAGTCCATTGTCTGGATATACTATAGTTTATCCATTTACCTGCTAAAGGACATCTTCATTATTCCAGAGTTTTAGCAATGGTGAATAAAGCTGCTATAAATATGTTTACTATTTTTCTTTGGCAGCTCATTTGGGTAGATACCACAGAGTGTAATTATTGAATGATAGAGCAACAGCATGTTCTTTTTTTTTTTGTCAGTCGTGGGGCCTGAACTCTGGACCTGGGCACTGTCCCTCAGCTCTTCAGCTAGCACTCTACCATTTGAGCCACAGTGCCACTTCCGGCTTTTTTCTTTTTGCTTATGTGGTACTGAGGAATCGAACCCAGGGCCTCATGCATGCAAGGCAAGCGCTCTACCACTGAAACCACTTTCCGAGCCCTGCAACAGTATGTTCTGTAAGAGCCTGCCAATCTTTTTCCAAAGTGATTGTACCATTTTACATTTCTGCAAGTAGTGAATGAGTTTATGTTATATGTGTTGTTCATATTAGTTATATCAAATTGAATATTCCAGAGCTTGTTTTTTATGTGTTTGAAGATAGGAAACTACAGACTTGTCTTTTTTTTTTGGTCGCTCATGGGGCTTGAACTTTGGCCCTGGGTGCTGTCCCTCAACTCTTCAAGGCAAGTGCTCTACCACTGAAGCCATAGTGTCACTTCCAGTTTTCTGGTGGTTAATTGGAGATAAAAGTCTCACAGACTTTCCTGCCTGGGTTAGCTTTGAACCACAATCCTCAGATCTCAGTCTCTTGAGTAGCTGGAACTACAGGTGTGAGCCACTGGCGCCTGGCTTTTGTTTCTTTTTAATTTTTTTTTTAAGACAATCTCATTGTGTAGTCCAGGCTAGCCCCAGTCTCTCTCTCTCTCTCTTTTTTGGTCAGTCATGGGTCTGAACTCTGGGCTAGGGCCCTGTCCCTCAGCTCTTCAGCTCAAGATTAGTGCTCTACCACTTGAGTCACAGTACCACGTCCGGCCTTTTCTGTGTATGTGTTGCTGAGGAATTGAACCTCATGCATGCCAGGCAAGCACTCTACCACGGAGCCACCTTCCCAGCTTTAGCCTCAGTCTCAAACTCACAAACCTCTTGCCTTCAGCCTCTGAAGTGCTGAGATTGCAACATGAACTACCTACCATGCCCAGCTACAGACTTGTTTTTGAAATGTGACTTTTGCTTTTTCTCCCTCTCCCCCTTCCAATACCAAAGTCTGGATTCATGGCATGATCTTTTTGTTCAGCTTAAGTTAACACTGTACTACTTAAGCCATCCCTTAAGTCCAGCATTTTGCTGGTTATTTTAGAGACAGAGTTTTCTGCCCAACCTGGCTTTGATTCTCATTCTTTCAGGTCTTAGCTGCTTGAGTAGCTAGGATTATAGGAATGAGGCACTGGCATCCGGGTTTTTGTTTATTTTCTGTAGTAGAAGAGAAAATGAAAAATAATATATAATCTACAAAATATTAAATATTAGCACATTAAAAATCAATAAAATGGAAATCATTAATATTTTGGAAGCTTTGAAACTGGTATGTATTTTTATCCTCAAAAGTGAGCATTTAAAGATTTACACACAAATGCATAGGAAAACATATTTTTGTAGCATGTGCTATATAAAAATCAGCTTTTTGTTTAGTGTGATAGTATATACCTACAGTCCCAGATGTCTGGGAAAGTAAAGCAATAGAATCTTCTGAGCCCAGAAATGAGGGGCTAGCCCATACAACATAGCAAGAATCCCTACCTCTTTTTTTTTTTTTTTTTCTAGTGCTGGTCCTAGGCCTTGAACTCAGGCCTACGCGCTATCCCTGAACTTGTATGATAGTGTTCTACCACTTAGAGCCACAGCTCCGTTTGTGATTTTTGGTAGTTAATTGGAGTTAAGAGTCTCACAGGCTTTCCTACACAGGCTAACTTTGAACTGTGATCCTCACATCTCAGCCTTCTGAGTAGCTAGGATTGCAGGCCTGAACCATTAGTCCCCTACTAAGGCTCCCCACCTTAAAAAAAAATCAGATAGGCATCTAATTGGGATGTAGAATGTAGGAAATGATTTTGGGAGTTCCCCTATATAAAATGCTTTGAATATATGCAGTCTTTCTGGCAATAATGAGAAGAGGAGGGTGTAGTGACACATGCTGGCATCTCAACACTTGTGTGGCTAAAGCAAGAAAATTGAGCTTTAGCGTACAGCATGGGCTATAGAGCAAGATTGTCTCAAAAGACAAAGGAAGAAAGAGAGTTTCACATACAGTGTTTACCTGGGATTCGGTGATAGTCACCTATCATGGTTATAGCTCAACCATAAAACCTGTTTTAGATAAAAAGATAATTTGGCATCAGCATTTTGATATTCCTGGAAATTTATTTTATTTTATTTTTTGTCCATTGTGGGGCTGAAACTCAGAGCCTGGACGCTGTCCTTGATCTTTTTCACTTAAGGCTAGTGATCTACCACTGGGAACCACAGAGCCACTTCTGGTTTCGTGATTAGTTGGAGATAACAGTCTTATAGACTTTCCTATCCAGAGTGGCTTTCAATCGTGATCCTCGCATCTCAGCCTCCTGAGTACCTAGGGTTACATGTGTGAATCACCAGCGCCCAGCTATTTTATTTATTTATTTATTTTAAATTTAACTTCAGCTGGGAATGTGGCTTAGTGGTAGAGTGCTTGTCTAGCATGCATGAAGCCCTGGGTTCAATTCCTCAGTATCACATAAACAGAAAAGGCCAGAAGTGGCACTGTGGCTCAAGTGGTAGAGTGCTAGCCTTGTGCAAAAGAAGCCCAGGGACAGTGCCCAGGCCTTGAATTCAAGCCCTAGGACTGGCAATAAATAAATAAGTAAAATAAAAAACTTCATTCATCATTGGTTTATTCCATCCCTGCTTTTTGCTGGGTACTATGCCAGGAAACATAAATGGAATTTATTAGCTCATCAAATATTTATTTATTTGGTGTTAACCTACGGTAGACATTGTTGTAGGCACTTTAAATACAAAGATCCCTCTTCTCTAGAGTATATTTCTATCAAGAAAAAGACAATAGATAATAAGCATAAAAAGTAACTTATGCTGCCAAGTGCTGATGACTCATGACTATAATCCTAGCTATCCAGGGGATGAGATCTGAGGATCCTGGCTTCAATCCAGCCAGTCTATAAGTCTATCTCCAATTAACCACACACACAAAGCCAGAAATGGAGCTACTCAAGTGTAGAATGCTATCCTTGAGTACAAAAACTAAGGCATAGTGCTCAGGCCCAGAATTCAAGCCCCAGGACTGGGCCAAAAAAAAAAAAAAAAAAAGAATAAATATTCATTTATACAATATATTATAGATGTTAAACTACTCAAGAAAGAACAACATTAGTAGTGGGCAGGCAGGGAGGTCAGAATTTTTACTTTCTTTGTTGTTGTTGTTCTTCTTCCTTCTTTTCTTCTCCCCCCCCCCCCATCCTGGGGCTTGCATTCTGGGCCTGGGCACTGTCCCTCAGCTCTTCAGCTCTAGGCTAGTGCTCTACCACTTGAGCCTCAGCACCACTTCTGGCTTTTTCTATTTATGTCGTGCTGAGGAATCGAACCTAGGGCCTCATGCATGTGAGGCAAGCACTCTACCACTGAGCCACCTTCCCAGTCCCAGATTTTTTAGTTTTAAACAGAATATTTGGAATATCCTGTTAGTGAATTTGACTTGAGTTAGATGTGAAGGTATCTGAGGGATTGTGTAGAAGAACCCAGTGAAGCCTTATGAGAACATATGTTGTATGTTTACAAAGCTTCAAAGAAACCAGTGCTACTCAGCAAGACCTTATTAGCGGCTAAGTGGGTAAGAGGCTGTTCTAATACATAGGACTACATAGGTCAACATGAAGGTTTAAGCTCACCTGTGAAATGGAGAGCAGTCCTAAGAGTTTTAGGATAGGAGTGATATCACCAAACAAGTTTTTGAAGGATCACTCAGGTTTCTGTGTTGCTTGTAGACTCTAAGGGTAGAACCAGATAGAGCAGTTTGGATACTTTCAGTAATCGAGGGGAAAATAATGGAGATTTGGGTTAGATGCATCAGGAAAAATGATAACAAGTGATTGGATTGTGATATTTGAGGACTGATATATTTACTGATAGTTTGGATAAAATGTTCTCTGTTTAAGGATCTCATTTTGGGAGAAACATAGAAATAGACAATTATCCTTTCAGGATGGAAACATACAAATATTTTGTAGGAGTGGTAACATTGGCATATGAGAGAACTTTCTAAAAGATGTGAAACCCTGAAATAGTCGTACAGGTTTACAAAAATAAATGAGAGTTATTAAAGAGTTCAAGAAAAAAACATATCAGAAGGAAACAAAGGTTTGAATAAAGACTCAGGTGAATAAGGGGAAAGACAGTTGAAGTAGGGATTCGCTTAAGCATGATAGAGGCAAATCATGGATTGCCTGGTTTGTCATATAAAGGACTGTGAGCTCTAATCTGTGGGTAGTTGCAAGCAACTGAAAAGTTTTAAGTAGAAGAGATCTGTGGTACGATTTTTCCATTTAAGTATATCATTCGGTGGTTGTGTGGTGGTTAAATAGGAGGCAGTAGAGAAGTAAGGTTAAGTAAGGTTTAATTTTATCACTGATTAGTCTGTGTAGCTTAAGTCATTCTAAAAGGAAGCAGTAGTCTGTTTACTTTTTGATGCATTAAAGATTGAGTGCTCTATATAGTTTTTTTTTTTTTTTGTCGGTCGTGGGGCTTGAACTCTGGGCCTGGGCGTTGTCCCTCAGCACTTCAACTCAAGGCGATCGCTCTACCACTTGAGCTACAGCACCACTTCCATTGATGCAGTAAAGATTGAACTCAAGGTCTCATGTATGTGAAGCAGATGGTCTACCACTGTGCTCTATCCTGAACTATCTACTTTTTATAAGCAGGAAATGAATAGGAAGGTTCAATAAACCAGCAAAAGGCAGAAATGGAGTGAGGCTCTGTGGTAGAATGCCAGCCTTAGCAAAAACGCTGAGAGCACAAGGTTTGCGTTCAAGTCTCAGTAACACACACACACACACACACACACACACACACACACACACTAAATCCTGTGGATCTACAGACAATTGCTAACTTTTTTTATTTTTATCTTTTGCAGTTGTGAGGCTTAAACCCAGGGCCTGGGCTCTGTTTCTGAGCTCTTTTGCTTAAGGCTATCTCTTTAACACTTAGAGCCACAGCTCCACTTCCAGTTTTCTGGTGGTTAATTGGAGATAAAAGTCTCATGGACTGTCCTGCCCCAGCTGGCTTTGAACCATAATCCTCAGAGCCACCAGCACCCGTCAAATGCTTACTTTTTATTCCCAGTGACCAAACCTTTTAATTTATCTTTCCTATATAATTAATTTTCTATAGCTTTTTGTTACATTTAATTAAAAGGGGTGTTAAAAGAAGGTGTTTACAATATTTTTTTTCTAATTTACACTATTACAAAAGTTGTGGCTCAGTATGGCAATTAAAGAGTACTATTGAGGAAAAAACAAATGACCTACCTGTTAACTAAAAAAAACCCTTCAAGGTATATTGTATCAGCCAGGTTTAGGAAACAAAAGCTGTTCAGTACTTTGTGCTTTGTATAAAAAGGGTAGCTGCTATTTAACCTGTCCCAGAGGTATGTGTTGTTGTACCATTAACCAAGCTTGGCGCCTGCTTGTCTGACCTTAGAAATAAAAGTTCCAGGGACTGGGAAGGTAGCTCAGCGGTAGAGTGCTTGCCTTGTATGCATGAGGCCTTGGGTTCGATTCCTCAGCAACACATAAACAGAAAAGGCTGGAAGTGGCACTATGGCTCAAGTGGTAGAGCATGGTAGAGCGCTAGCCTTGAGCTGAAGAGCTCAGAGACAGGGCCCAGGTCTAGATTTCAAGCCCCACAACCAACAACAACAAAAAAAGGTTCGGAGAGTATGTATGTGTTGCTTATTTTTTTCTTTGTCTGGTGCTAACAATTGAATCCAGGTCCTTGACCACAGTACTAAGCATAGATGTTACCACTGAGCTACCCTCCCAGATGCTAGTGCAGAAAAGAGTAACTTGTGTTTTTAATATTTCGCCAAAATAAAATTATAATTGAACTTTATTATAGATGAAACACAGACTGTATACTTCATGTTCATTCTTTTATTTAATCCTTGAGAGGCTGGGTAAACAGAGTAAGTTAAGGCCATGTTGCTAGTCACTAGTAGAGCAGAAGATATGTCAGCTATCATATAGGTGAATTTAGGTATAAGAGGGGAGTGCAGCCAGGGATGTAGAGTGTCAAGGAAAGTCAGACTTTTCCCTTCTGTGCATTGTGTGCCTGCTTTACAGAACCATATCTTTGGGCAGCTTTTGCTATTTAAAATGAGAATAGAATTGAAACAAGACTTTTTTTTTAAAGGATTCATTGAAAAACTAGATTGTAGAACCATCCGAAAACTTCTATTTTTTAATGCAGTAAACATTATCAAGGAAAAAAAAAGTAGATTATAGAGTCCATGCCACATGAAATTTTAAAGATTCCAAATAGCATTCATCTGATACTGTGCCCCCGCCACCCAGTTTGCCTCCTAAGAGGCAGCTGCATTACCAGTTTCTCTGGGTCCTTTTTATAGGATATCTTCATGTGTACAGCTATACATTTGTGTTTAAATCAATGAAAGGTTATTATACACAATTTTGCAGCATGCTTATTCTGCTCTATTCAATTACCTTTATCTTTTGCTTGATTTATATTAATGTAGCCAAATGTCATAATATTCCTTTAGTTCTGTGCTATTTGAAGTATTTCTCTCCTGACATGTATCCTTGTCTCCCTCCCTCCCTTTCTTCTTTCCTTTTTTTTTTTTTTTTTTTGTTGGTGGGGCCTGAACTCTGGGCCTGGGCACTGTCCCTCAGCTCTTCAGCTCAAGGCCACAGTGCCACTTCCGGCTTTTTTCTTTTTGCTTATGTGGTGCTGAGGAATTGAACCCAGGGCCTCATGCATGCAAGGCAAGTGCTCTACCACTGAGCCACTTTCCCAGCCCTCTTCCTTCCTTTCTTCCTTCCTTCTTTCTCTTTTTCTCTCCTTCATTCCTCCCTCCCTCCTCCCTCTCTTTCTTCATTCCTTCCCTCCCTCCCCCCTCTCTTTCTCTTTCTTCTTTTCTTTTCTTTCCTTTTCTTTTCTTTTTTTTTTTTTTTGTCGGTCGTGGGGCTTGAACTCTGGGCCTGGGCGCTGTCCCTCAGCTCTTCAGCTCAAGGCGAGCGCTCTACTACTTGAGCTACAGCGCCACTTCCGGTTTTCTGGTGGTTTATTGGAGATAGATAGGAGTCTCACTGTCTCTCCTGCCCGGGCTGGCTTTGAACAGCGATCCTCAGATCTCAGCCTCCTGAGTAGCTAGGATTACAGGCATGAGCCACCAGCACCCGGCTTTCTTTCCTTTTCTTTTCTTTCTCCCATCCTGGGGCTTGAACTCAGGGCCTTGGAGTAGTCCTTGAGCTTCTTTTGCTCAGATCTAGTGCTCTACCATTTGAGCCACAGCTATACTTCTGGATTTTTTTGTAATTTATTAGAGGTAAGAGTCTCATAGACTTTCCTGTTTGAGCTGGCTTTGAACCTCAATCCTCAGATCTTAGCCTTTTGAAATTATTTTTATATTATTATATGTTGTCCTATTTTATGTTTGTTGTTACTTTTTGGTTCTAGGAATCAAACTCTCCTACATGTTCTACTCAAACTACATCCTCAGTCTATTTTTTAAAAGCTATAGTTATTTTTTAGTTGTAGGGATCAAACTCTTTCATGTTCTACTCTCAAACTACATCCTCAACCGGTTTTTTAAAAGGCATAGTTGTGTTCCAAGTTGCCTATCACATTTAATGAGTTTATGGATAGTAGAAACCATTTCCATATTTTTGTCTCTATGGTATTCTTTCAGCATAATGATTTGGACGTATTAGATACTCAGTAAATATTTTTGGTAATAATAATGATACATAACAGTCTCTGGTAACTGACCTGTTTAAGGCATATTTTAAATATAATCTTTCATTTGTTAATTTCTGTTGCATGTTTTGAGTTTTTGCTAACTATTTTTTAAAGATCTTTAAGTGCAGGACTTTTCATGTGTGAGATTTTATTATATTTTAAAGATTTATATAAATGCAGAAAATCATCACGTCAGTTTTGTAACACTGAATAATTTCTTAATTTTACATGTATATTTTTTGTTCATTTTTGTTTGTTTATTTTGTTCTTTTTTTCTAACTCCCTCTGTTGCATAGAGAAGCTGCAACCAGTTTTGCAATTTTCCAAGTCACAAACGGATGTCTATAATGACAGTACTAACTTGACATGCCGAAATGGACATCTCCAGTCAGGTATGTTTAGGTTAACTAACCTTATAAAGCTTGCATGCAGGGGCTGGGAAGGTAGCTCAGTGGTAGAGTGCTAGCCTTGCATGCATGAGGCCCTGGGTTTGATTCCTCAGTACTACATAAGCAGGAAAAGCTGGAAGTGGTACTGTGGCTCAAGTGGTAGAATGCTAGCCTTGAGCTTAATAGCTGAGGGGCAGCGCCCAAGCCCAGAGTTCAGGCCCCATGACTGACCAAAAAAAGCTTGCATGCAAATTAGAGTCTATCTAACCTGAAAATACTGATTTAGTCTTATAGTGAAAGATTTGTGTCTTGTGTTTATAGGGCTGTGTTAGAAATAAAGTATCAAATCTTAGTATGTGAACATGTAACATATAAGTTATAGCTATTATAAATGTACGTAATTTGCATGTTTTGCAACCTTCAATTTTTTTTATTGTGAAAATACTGTACAGAGGGGTTACAATTACATGGGCAAGATAATGAGTACATTTCTTATCAAACATTGTAGCCTCCTCCTTTGTTTCCCCTTTCCATCCCTTGCCATCCTCCCCCCCCATTCCCCCACCTAATCCTCCCCCCCCACCAAAGTTGTAAAGTTCGTTTTCTACATAATGACTTGTACATCTCATTGTTGCAATGGGTCCACCTGTATCCCTATTTAAACGATTTGTTTTTCCCCTTCCCCTCCACAAATTATACCGACATCAAATACAACAACCTTCAGTTTTGAAATTGTATAATATGAATATATATTCTTTGGCTGATTAAAAAAAATTTTTTTTAATTTTTTTTTTGTCGGTCGTGGGGCTTGAACTCTGGGTCTGGGCTCTGTTCCTCAGCTCAAGGCGAGCGCTCTACCACTTGAGCTACAGCACCACTTCCAGTTTTTATCTAGTGGTTTATTGGAGATAGGAGTCTCATGGTCTTTCCTGCCAGGGCTGGCTTTGAACTGCGATCCTCCCATCTCAGCCTCCCGAGTAGCTAGGATTACAGGCGTGAGTTACCTGCACCCGGCAAAAATACTCTTGTATGTTTTAAGCTTCTTGTGAAAGTTTTGTGTGTTTTGTTTGTTTGTTTTAAAGAAAACTTGGTGGGCTGGGCACCAGTGGCTCATGCCTATAACCCTGGCTACTCAGGAGGTTGAGATCTGAGGATCACGGTTTGAAGCCAGCCTGGGCAAGAAACTCCGTGAGACTCTTATCTTCAATAAACTACTCAAAAAAGCCAGAAGTGGCGCTGTGGCTCAAGTGGTAGAGTGCTTGCCTTGAGCAAAAGAATCTCAGGGACAGCACCCAGTCCCAGAGTTAAAACCCAAGACTAGCAGAAAAAAAAAAAAGAAAACTTGGTGGAGCTTTATTGAGTAAATAACAAGCAGACAGACAAACAGAAAGGGACAGCTAGCCTTCAAGAGGAAGCCCCAGGCCCAGCCTGCATTTCACTTTTAAGGGCATAAGCCAAAGGGGCTGTCAGCTGGACTGGAGGAGACAGGAGAGAGGGAGAGAAGGATGAGCAAGGAGGATAAAGAAGGCCTGAATGTGTAGAACTTCGGGCCTTTTTCCATTGCATTGGCAGAGACTGTGGAAATAAAAGTAAGGTGTTTTGGCTTTATGGATTTTTTGAGTGAAAGAACATCTAGAGAGCATAAGAAACACGAGGAGGAAAGGGAATCTAGTAAGTGCAGAGCTAGAGGTACCAGGTAGAAGGTGTCCCTATCCACCAAAGTGTTTCTGACGGAGTTGAGTTCTTGATTCAGCCCTCCCTGAAAGGAGAAGAAACTTGCAAAAAAAAGTAGTAGTTGTTGTTGGGGGGGGGTGTCCCCTTTGGTGTGATACCATGTCAAAAAAGACAGAGGGCCTGTAGACAGAAGTCACTCTGTAGACATACAGAGGAGATGGCATGGTGGAGCCAGCAATGGTAAGGCAAGAAGTCTGACATGGGCTCCTTCAGCAGGGGCCAAGAGGTGGGCTGAGAGAGGAGAGGATCCAGCGACTCCTGACACTACCCCTTCCTGGCCCATGCACCATATGTAAGGTTCATGCAGGAGAGAATTTATTGGCAGGAGAGCGAACTGCTGGCCCCACACAAGATGGAGGTGTGTAAAGAACAAACAGGAAAGAGAAAGGGACAGAGGAGAGAGAGGGAGATTGAACTATACCACTAGGCTATGACCTAGGGGAAGGAGAGGGAAGCTTGTGAAAATTTTTAAGACATATTATAATTTGTTAAATTTCTTTTGTC
>NW_012267236.1:4051649-4068717 GCF_000151885.1 Dipodomys ordii | reverse complement strand
AAAAAAAAAAAAAAAAAATATATATATATATATATACTTCAGCAGATATCTGCTATTCTTTCTTTACCTAAGCTTCTACTTATTATCTTCTATAAATCCTCCTTCCTTTTTTTTTTGGTCTGTCATGGGGCTTGAACTCTGGTCTCGAGCGCTGTCCCTCAGCTCTTCAGCTCAAGGCAGGGATTCTACCACTTGAACCACAGCAATAGTTTTCTGGTGGTTAATTGGAGATAAGAATCTCATATACTTTCCTACCCAGGCTAGCTTTGAACTGCATCCCTCAGATCTCAGGCTTCTGATAGCTAGGATTACAGACATGAACAACTGGCACCCGGCTCATCCTTCCTTTTTCACCCCAGGAATCTTGAGGTTGAATTCTCCCACCTCATTCTTACCACTTTCCCTGTATTACAGTTTGAACACAGGGCTTTGTACTTGCTTAGGCCAGCACTATACTACTTTAGCCACATCTGTAGTCCAAGATTTGATGTAGTGTGCTTTCCCTTGCAATATTCTATGCATTAACAAAGTTTATGTTCAATACAGGGTTTTTTTTGTTTTGTATGTGTATGCTGGTTTGGGGGCTTGAACTCAGAACTTAGGCCCTGGTTGTCTGTCAGCTTTTGTGCTCAGACTCTAGCAATTGAGCCATAACTCCACTTACAGATTTTTGGTAGTTAATTGGCAATAAGAGTCTCACAGATTTACCTGCACTGGCAGGTTTCAGACCACAGTCCTCAAATCTCAGCACCCCCTGAGTAGCTAGGATTACAGGCATGAGCCACCTGTGCCCTGCTCCAAAAGAGGTTTTAAAATGAACAAACTAACTTATAAAGTGTGTGTGTAAAGCTGGGTGCCGGTGGCTCATGCCTTGAATCCTAGCTACTCAATAGGCTTAGATCTGAGGGTCACAGTTCAAAGCCAGCCTGGGCAGCAGAGTCCATGAGACTCTAATCTCGAATTAACCACCAGAAAACCAAAGTGGTACTGTGGCTCAAGTGGTAGGACACTCGCCTTGAATTGAAGAGCTCAGGGACACTGCCCAGGCCTATAGTTCAAAACCTCTTTTGGCCAGGCCCCAGTGGCTCATGCTTGTAATTTTTTTAATATGAAAAATTGAAACCTTTTAGTAAACACAAACTGTGTGTTTTCCTTCTCTTTCATATTTTTAAAACTTTGGAACTATATAGTATCATGATAAATTTTTCCTGTATGCAAAAGTTGTTGAACTCAAGACCTGGGCACTGTCTAGCTTTTTTACTCAAAGCTAGGGCTCTGCCACTTGAACCACAACTCTACTTGCAGCTTTTGTTGGTTATTTCTTGGGGATAAGTCTCTCAGACTTTCCTGCCTAAGCTGGCTTTGAACCACGATCCTCAGATCTCAACCTTTTAAGTAGCCAGGATTATAGCTGTGATCCACTGGCACCCATCCTTACAAGTACATTTATTTATTCATTCATTCATTTATTTATTGTCAGTCCTTGGGCCTGAACTCTGGGTCTGGGCACTGTCCCTCAGCTCTTCAGCTCAAGGCTAGCACTCTACATCTTGAACCACAGTTCCACTTCCAGCTTTTTCTTGCTTATGTGGTGCTGAGGAATCGAACCCAGGACCTAATGCATGCAAGGCAAGCAACTCTACCACTGAGCTACCTTCGCAGCCCCTTACAAGTACTTTTGTTCATATAAGAAAATTAAAATATAAGTATCAGGAAGAGGAAAACCTAGTAACCATAATCTTGATCACCCTTGGAGAGGTTCTAAGACAGCCTGGTATATATTCTAGTTGAAATCTTAGTTTGAAGTATTTCTGAATTTTTAAAGATTATTAGCTTGGTTTTGCAAATTTGCTTTTGTTTATTAGTGCTTTTCAAACTTGATGGCCCCAGTTTTACATGTATGTTGAATTTACCTTTTCCTTTGTAGAAAGTGGAGCTGTTCCAAAAAGGAAAGATCCCTTAACACACACTAGTAATTCACTGCCTCGATCAAAAACAGCCATGAAAAGTGGATCTACAGGTCTTTCGGGTCATCAGAGAGCACCTAGTTGTAGTGGTTTATCCACTGTTTCTGGAGTAAGACAGGGACCTGGTCCTGCAGCTGCCACTCATAAGGTATTCTGGGACACAGACTGTAATTTCTGTGCCTTTGCAAATGAAACATTTATATTTATGCTTGCTTAACTACCAGTTCTGTGTGTGTGTGTGTGTGTGTGTGTGTGTGTGTGTGTGTGTACACGTGAGCGCACAGGCACGTACATGTGTACTACCCACATGTGTATGCGTACACCAGTCCATACACCAGTTCCAGGCTTGAATTCAGGGCCTGGGTACTGTCGCTGAGCATTTTTGTTCAAAGCTAGTACTCTATTTACTACTTGAGTGAGTCACAGCTCTACTTCCTGCTTTTTTTTGTATTTAATTGGAGATAAGACTCTCACTGGCTTTCCTGCCTAGGCTAGCATTAAACCAAAATTCTTAGATCCCAGCCTCTTCATTAGGTAGGTGGTTATTATTATTTTCTAGTCCTGGGGCTTGAACTCAGGGTCTGGGAACTGTCCTTGAGCTTCTTTTGCTCAAGGCTAGTGCTCTACCACTTGAGCCATAGCATCACTTCTGGCTTTTTCTGTTTATGTGGTACTGAGGGACTGAACCCAGAGCTTCATGCATGCTAGGCAAGCACTCTACTACTAAGCCACATTCCCAGCCCCTTCATTTGGTAGGTTACAGGCATAAGCCATTGGTGCCTGGCAACTACCAGTTCTTTATAATACTTCAGAAAATTGGTAAGTTTCAACAAAAAGGCCGGTTGTTCTTTTTTTTTTGTTTTGTTTTTAAAAAGCAAATTTTACCTAATTCCTTTGGATGTAATTGATAATTTTATATTGCTTACTTGCTATTAAGTATAATTTAAATTGTTTTGGCTTATTTAAATTTTATAACATTAGCATACCTAGAGTTTTGTCACAGTTCCAAGAAAAATCAAATTTACATGTGTGAACTGGGTGCCTTACCCTTTTAATCTTAGCTACTCAAGTGGCTAAGATCTGAGGAACCCAGGCAGAAAAGTCCATGAGAAGCTGGGAAGGTGGCTCAGTGGTAGAGTGCCTACCTTGCATGCATGAGGCCCTGGGTTCAATTCCTCAGCATCACATAAGCAGAAAAAGCTGGAAGTGACACTGTGGCTCAAGTAGTAGAGCACTAGCCTTGAGCTGAAGAGCTGAGGGACAGCACCCAGGCCCAGAGTTCAGACCCCAGAACCAACAAAAACAACAAAAAATGTCCATGAGATTCTTACCCCTAGTTAACCACCAATATGTTGGAATTGGAGTTGTGGTTCAAGTGATAGAGCTCAAGCCTTGAGCAAAAAAGCTTAGGGACAGTGTCTAGGCCCTGAGTTCAAGGCCTAGAAATGGCAGAAAATCCCCTAACATTATATGTAAGGTCATAGGGCCGTTTTGTTTTACAGTAACAGATCAAACCTCTGTAAACTCACTTCATGTCACACGTAGTATAGTGAATATACCTTTACATTGGGATAAATTTTTTTGTAACTTTAAAATTTTTCCTTATTTTCTCTTATTTAACATTCAAATTTTATATCTTTTAAGGGTATTCCAAAAGCAAATAAAACAAATAAGCCCTCCACTCCTACAACTGCTGCTCGAAAAAAGAAAGACTTAAAAAACTTTAGGAATGTGGACAGCAACCTTGCTAACCTTATAATGAATGATATTGTAGACAAGTAAGTTTTGCCTTTTAAAGTATCTAATAGTTTTTATTGCCAAATTTTGCTTACAAAATATATAAGTGGAATGTGCATAATAAATACCATGTGTACATAAAGTTGGATAGTTTTTATAAATACAGAAAATTTTGCTAATATAACTAATTTCACAGTTAACATCAAAATGGCTATATTTCACAAGGCTTAAATATCATTGTTAATAACTCAACCATATTTCTATTGTGAATTCAACTGAGATTCTGTTTCATAGTGGAACAGCTGTTAAATTTGATGACATAGCTGGTCAAGAATTGGCAAAACAGGCATTACAAGAAATTGTTATTCTTCCTTCTCTAAGACCTGAGGTAAAGACTTTACTTATTTTTCTAAAATGCTGCTCATTACTGAATTCATTGTAGTAGTAAAGAAATGTTTGAATAATTAGTATAAGATAAACTTAGCTGGGTGCTGGTAGCTCATACCTGTAATCCTAGCTGCTCAAGAGGCTGAGATCTGAGGATCATGGTTCAAACCCAACCTGGGCAGAAAAGTTCATTAGACTCTTATTTCCAGTAAACCAATCAGAAAAAAACCAAAGTGATATTGTGGCTCAAGCAGTAGAGTGCTAACCTTGAGCACAAGGAGGCTCAGAGACAGTGCCTAGGCCTTGAGTTTGAAGCCCCATGACCAGCAAAAAAAGAAAAAAAAAAAACAACTAAGGTCAAATTAGTATTTTTTTAAAATTTTATTTATTTTTATTTTTATTTTATTTTTTAAATATTTTTTATTGTGAAAATATCAAATTAGTATTTTAAAAAGACATTAAAGCTGGGTGCTTGTGGCTCATACCTGTAATCCTGGCTTCAGGACGCTGAGATCTGAGGATCGCTGTTCAAAGCAAGCCCAGTCAGGAAATTCCATAAGACTCTTACCTCCAATAAAACACCAGTAACTGGTAGTGGCGCTGTGGCCCAAGTAGTAGAGTGTTCCCTTTGAGCAGCTCCCAGGCCCAGTGTTCAAGACTCATGACTGACCAAAAAAAAAAAGACATTAAAGTCAGGCATGACATTATAGGCCTAAAAGGCCCCAAAACAGGAGGTTCTTGAAGTAGAAGCCACTTTGGGCTACACAGTAAATTCCAGGCTAGCTTAAGCTATATGAAAGTTCTTTCTCAAAAAAAGACAAACACTAGTTATCAGTGTTAACAATTTATTATATGAGAGAATGAATATGACTTCCTGATTCCTAATCCATACTTAACTGAAAGTATAAGAGTTTGTTATATTAAGGTGGGAAAGATACAAAATTGAAATTTAGAGACAAATGTTACAGGAAAAATTAAGATAAAAGTTTTTCCTCTAAATTTCTATGTTTTATCTAAGATTCTTTGGCTTGCAAGACTTACCTTTTTAGCTAGTTGTCTACCACTTGAGCCACATCTCCAACCCGGTTCTGTGTGTGCGTGACAGTGGGTGCCATTCCTGGGGCTTGAACCCAAACCTAGACATTATCCCTGAGCTTTTTTGCTCAAGGTTAGCCCTCCACTTGAGCCACCTCTTTACTTCTGGCTTTTTGGCAGTTAATTGGAGATAAGCATCAGAGACCTTTCCACAATCCTCAGATCTCTGGCTCCTGAGCAGCCAGAATTACAAGCATGAACCACCAGCACCTGGCTAATCTAGTACTTTATTTTATCCTCTGTTACCTCCTTTTATCTTTTCCTTTTTTTTTGGTTGTTCATGGGGGCTTGAATTCTGGGCCCGGGCTCTTGAGCTCAGATAAGAGTCTCAGGGACTTTCCTGCGGAGGCTGGCTTTGAACCAAAATCCTCAGCCTCCTGAGTAGCTAGGATTACAGGCGTGAGCCACCAGTGCTGGCTTTTATCTTTTCCTTTTGTCTTTTTTATCCCCTTCCCTTCCCTCACTACCTTCTCCTTTCCTTGCTGCTTTCTCCTTCCCCTTCCTTTTTCCATTCCCCCTCCTCTTTATAAAAACTTACCTGTGTTAAGTTTCTTGCTTGAGCAGTCTTCCTTTCATTTTGCCCATTCAAGATTTTGTTTTATTGCATTTCTTTTTTGTTTTTAATTATTATACTAACTTAGAGATTACATATTTTTTTGTTTTTCTACTTATCTACTTATTGTGCTGGTATTATAGAGGCTTAAACACTTGGAGTTTGAATGCTGTCCCTTAGCTTTTTTACTCAAGGCTGCTGGTACTGTACCGCTTGAGCCATGGCTCCACTTCTAGTTTTATTTTTATTTTTTTTTTATTTTTTGGGGGGGGTCCGGTCATGGGGCCTGAACTCTGGGCCTGGGCGCTGTCCCTCAGCTCTTCAGCTCAAGGCTAGCGCTCTATCACTTGAGCCACAGCACCACTTCCGGCTTTTTTTTCTTTTTGCTTATGTGGTGCTGAGGAATCGAACCCAGGGCCTCAGGCATGCAAGGCAAGCGCTCTACCACTGAGCCACCTTCCAAGCCCTCCACTTCTAGTTTTTTGATGGTTAATTGATGATAAGAGTCTCATAGATTTTTCTATCCTGGCTGGCTTTGAACCACAGTCCTCAGATCTCAGCCTCTTGAGTAGCTAGGATTATAGGCATTACCCACGAGCACCTGGCTCCATATTCTCCTTTAAGCTCTCTGTTTGGTAGGATATCACTGAGAGATTGTTGTTCTTAAATAATAACTAATCCTGAAAAGTTGAAAACACTATCTCCTTAATTGTAGTTGTGAACTAACACATTTTTTTAAAAGTTATTTACAGGGCTTAGAGCTCCTGCAAGAGGATTATTACTGTTTGGTCCACCTGGAAATGGGAAGACAATGCTGGTAAGAGTTCTCTTCAAAACTAAGATTTCTGTTGAGATACTAGTGAAAATATGAAAAAAATGAATCTTTGACTCTGAGGGTATCATTTATTATTTGTTTTTGCTATGAAATTCTTCTTTAAGTTCTCACGTGTGTGTGTGTGTGTGTGTGTGTGTGTGTGTGTGTGTGTGTGTTAGTACTATGGCTTCAACTTAAGGCTCATGCTCTCACTCTGGTGTTTGTTTTTTGTTGTTGTCGGTCATGGGGCTTGAACTCTGGGCCTGGGTACTTCCCTGTGCTCTTCAGCTCAAGGCGAACCACAGCACCACTTCCAGTTTTCTAGTGGTTTATTGGAGATAAGAGTCTCATGGAGTTTCCTGCCCTTGCTGGCTTTGAACCCTGATCCTCAGATCTCAGCCTCCTGATTAGCTAGGATTACAGGCCTGAGCCACTGGTGCCCAGTTAATGGTGTTTGTTTTTTTAAAATCAAGAGTGGCTCTTCTAGCTTTTTGCTGGTTAATTGGAGATAAGAGCCTCTCAGATTTGTCTGCCTGGGATGGTGTTGAACCATGATTCTTAGATGTTAGCATCCTGAGTAGCTAGTTGTAGGTGTGAGACACCAGTTGCCAGGCTTTGGTTTTGTTTTTATTTTTAACCAGAATCTGGAAACCTGTATCTCTGCATTGTTTAGTGAAAAAAAAATAGGGAAAAAGTAACTTTTTTCTTTTTTCCTTTTTTTTTTTGGTCCGTCCTGGGGCTTGAACTCTGGGCTTGGGTGCTGTGCTGTCCCTGTGCTGTATAGCTCAAGACAAGCACTTTACCGCCTGAGCCACAGAGCCACTTTCAGTTTTCTAGTGGTTTATTGGAGATAAAAGAGTCTCACGGGCTTTCCTGCCCGTGAACTTTGAACCACGATCCTCAGATCTCAACCTCCTGAGTAGCTAGGATTACAGGCATGAGCCACCAACTCCTTTTTCCTTTTTTATCTTTCTCTGGTCATTTGTCTTTCTATACCCACAGAATAGTCTCTCCCCTTCCCTCATATTCTCTTAGAAAATGAGAGAACAGAAACATCCCTAAGAACCTTTCTTTATAGCTAAGAGGAATATTGCCTTACGTTGGAATTGTATCATATCTTACATTTCTAGAGAATCTGTTCTAATATCTAAATCGATCAAATGTGACTATCTTTTCAAGAAAATATTGAACTGTTTGTTTTTTTGCTTTTAAAAGGCCAAAGCAGTAGCTGCAGAATCGAATGCAACCTTTTTTAATATAAGTGCTGCAAGCTTAACTTCAAAATATGTGAGTGTTCTTTTTTCAGTGTTGCCATATATTAAGTCACTGTCTAAATACTACTATCTTAAATATAAGTGATAATATTTAGCAAAAATATTTTTTGAGTTTTATATCTAACGTTTGAATATAATATACCAATCTTCAAGGTACAGAGTTATTTGTATTTGCTAGGTTCTTTTAAAATTTTATCTGTTGTATTGTTAAATACCATTATTAGTTTGCAGAGTCTGTATAATTATATATAATAACCTAGATAGGCAAATATTAGAAATGTATTAGCCTACAGATACAGGATATTAGATTTCCAAGATGAAGGTGATAGCAGAGTTAATTCCTCTGAAAGCTAGGAAATAATTTGTTATATACCTTTCTCCTTGTTTCTGGTGGTTTGTTGGCAGTTTTAACATTTTTGGCCTGTGACGTGAATCACTTTGATCTCTTATCTTCACATGGTATTCCTTCTATAGGCATGTCTTTTTCCAAATTACCACTTTTTTAAATTGAGACTGAGTGATGATATAAATTTCACAAATTTCATAGTATTGTGGAATAGTAATACTTAAAGTCACACATTTTAACTTTCACAAGGCAAATTGTCAATATCATAATCTATAAAGTTTGTGAATTCTATGAATTTTGACAATACAACTATTTCTTCCACATCAGGTGATATGTACATTTCTTTCCTTTGCTTGGTGTTAGCTGTTCCCTCTTTCCTTCTCATTCCCTCCCTCCCATCACTGCCCTTGAGTTACTTAGTTGTTTTCATCAATGTGCAGTACAGCTGATGGGCCCCTCTGTTTTGTATTTTCCCCTATTTTCCTCTGATTCTGTGCCCTCCTCCTAGCTTCCCTCAAATGTGCACATGCATATATCATATATGTGGTCAAGAACATGGAGTCATTTAGAAATGATACGAAAATTAAGTAGAGGTCTTTTTTTTTTTTTGGGTCCGGTCGTGGGCCTGAACTCTGGGCCTGGGCGCTGTCCCTCAGCTCTTCAGCTCAAGGCTAGCGCTCTACCACTTGAGCCCCAGCGCCACTTCCAACTTTCTTTCTGCTTATGTGGTGCTGAGGAATTGAACCCAGGGCCTCAGGCATGCAAGCCAAGCGCTCTACCACTGAGCCACCTTCCCAGTCCCGGTCTTTTGTTTCTTGAGTCCTGTTTACTTTGTCATATCTCCTTGCATTTTGAAGTTAACCTCCACATATCAGGGAGTTTGTGTGCCATTTGTCTCTCTTATCTTGGCTTACCTCACTCAGCATAATTTGTTTTATTTCCATTCATTTCCCTGAAAATGCCATTATTTTGTCCTTTCTAATATTCCATTGTATATAGGTACCACAATTTTTGGATCCATTCATCTGTAGTGGGACATCTGGGTTGTTTCCATATCATGGCTATTTTGAACAGTGCAGCAATGAACATATGTCCTTGGTGTATCCTGGTTCCTGTTGCTCAGGGCAGATGCCTAGGAGTGGTATGGCTGAGTTACAGGGAAGGCTTATAATTAGTTTTCTGAGGTACCTCCAGACTGATTTCCAAAGTAGTTGTGTTAGTGTACATTCCCACTAACAGTGCAGTAGGATTCCTCTTACTCTGCATCCCGCCACCATTTATCATTGGCTAACTTTAGGATATGGGCCATTCTGACTGGGATAGTAAGGTGGTATCTCAGGGTTGTTATTATTTGTATTTCCTTTATAGCCAAGGATGATGAACATTTCCTCATGTATGTCTTTGCCATTTTTCTTTCTTCTTCTGGGAAGTCTGTCTTTAGTTCCCTTGCCCATTTAAAGATTCCAAATTACTACTTTTTTTTTTTAAGAATCTAGTTGTACTACATTAGAGTCAACAATAAATTCAGCTTACTTTGATCTTCTACAAAAACCTTATTTCTTTTGTGTGTGTGTGTGTGTGTGTGGTGCTAGAACTGGATCTTGAACTCAAGGCTTAGGTGCTTTCCTTTAACTTTTGAGCTCAAGGTTAGTACTTTACCACTTAAGCCACACTTCTACTTTCAGTTTTGAAAGGTTTTTTTTTTTTTTTTTTGTGCCATACAGGGGCTTGAATTCAAGTGCTCTATTAGCTTTTTGGTCAGTGATGATGCTCTACCACTTGAGCTATAGCTTCACTTCCAGGTTTTTGGTAGTTAAGAAGAGATAAAAACCCAAGTTGGCTTCTAATCACAATCCTCAGATGTCAGAGTAGTTGGAGGTTACAGACATGAGCCATCACCAGGGGCCAGCTTATTATCTGTCTTTAAGGATTTCTTTTATTTTTGCAATTGTAAGGACTTAACCCAGGACTTCAGCCTTGCTAGGCAAGCGTTTACTGCTTGAGTCATGCTTTCAGCCCTAGCATTTCCGTATTTGTTTGTTTTTTGCTGGTCTTGTGCTTAAACTGTGGACACTGTCCCTTTGTTCCTTTTGCTCAAGGCTAGCACTCTGCCACTTGAGCCACAGTGCCAGTTCCAGCCTCTTATTTTGTTATTTTTTTAAATAAAATAATTGTATTTACTTAGAAGCATTCAGAATGTCAACAAAACAGCTGCAACTTTTTTTTTTTGGCAATTACAGAGTGGTATTCAGTTAACAGAACAAATACAAGCTGCATCAGACAACTGAAGATGAAAAAACTACCGTCCCCATATATAACTAATTTGTGCTATGCACCAACAAAAACCTGCTTTAAATTTCCATGCCAATTTACAACCCCATACTGTACAAGGCAAGGTTAGTGGCTATTGAAAATACTACCAGGACAGGGCTATCTAAAGACACATTCGGTAGTGTGTTAACTATACAAAAAGAGACACTGTACAGGACTGGGAAGGTGGCTCAGTGGTAGAGCACTTGGCTTGCATGCCTGAGGCCCTGGGTTCAATTCCTCAGCACCACATAAGAAAAAAGCTGGAAGTGGCGCTGTGGCTCAAGTGGTAGATCACTAGCCTTGAGCTGAAGAGCTGAGGGACAGCGCCCAGGCTCAGAGTTCAGGCCCCACGACCGGACAACCCCCCCCAAAAAAAAAAAAGACACTGTACAGTTTAAAAACAAGTCCTACACAGCTTACATTTCAATTTTTTTCTTTAAAAGGAGTGAGTTGTGTACAGGGGGCTTAAATGCTTTATAGACAAGAAAAAAAACTGCGCTAGAACCAACTTATTCATCATCATCCTCTTCATCTTCATTCTCATCCTCTTCTTGGTCCTCTTCATCTTCCTCCTCTTCCTTCTTCATGCTCTTTTCAGCCTTCACAACTCCTTTTTTTTTTTTTTTTGCTGCATCAGGCTTTTCTTTAGCTCGGTAGGCAGCAATATCCTTTTCGTAATTTTCCTTCAGCTTCGCAGCCTTCTTTTCATGAGGCTGCTTGTCATCTGCAGCAGTGTTGTTCCACATCTCCCAGTTTTTTTGCAACATCACCAACAGACAGGACAGGATGTCCCCTTTGATTTTAGGGTGATAATCAGAACAGAACAAGAAGAACGCTGAAGGAGGCCTCTTGGGTGCATTGGGATCCTTGAAGTTTGTTGTTTCCCCTTTAGGAGGGATGTAGGTTTTCATTTCTCTTTCATAACTGGCCTTGTCTGCCTTGGCCATATCTTCAAATTTCCCTTTCTCTTTAGCAGACATAGTCTTCCACCTCTCTGAACCCTTCTTAGAAAACTCTGAGAAGTTGATGGAAGCATCCGGGTGCTTCTTCTTGTGCTCCTCCGGGCAAGTTTGCACAAAGAATGCATATGATGACATTTTGCCTTTCGGCTTCTTAGGATCTCCTTTGTCCATGTTTAGTTTTTCCTCCGCGAGGCACAGAGTCGCTAGGTGCCTGTCCGGCTCTCACTTGCCCCTGCGCTGTCTCTGTGGATCTCAATGTACTGCAATGGCTGTGAGAGTGGGAGCCAGACGCAGCCTCCTCACTCTCTCCACTCTGTAACCAGTTCCAGCCTTTTAAGTGATTAACAGGTGATAAGAGTCTCATGGACTTTACTTCCCTGGCTGACTTTGAACCACAATCCTCAGATCTCAGCCTACTGAGTAGGAATACAGGTGTGAGCCACTAGTGCCCAGCAATATTTCCTTTTTAAAAGAAATAACCAGGCTGTATAAAATTATAACTAATCTGTTTTCTAAACTACTGTTCCATTATACCACCACTATTACCCCTACTTCTTTATACAATGACAAAAATTTAATTGCTTGGTTCTAAACTTGGAATCTATAATAAAAATCATGAAATTTAAAGTTTGATTCACAAAATCATGAATCTTTTGAAAACTGGGATAATGTTGCATTGTATGTGTATAACAGTACATAATGCTTTATGTAGATGGGAGAAGGAGAGAAATTGGTGAGAGCTCTTTTTGCGGTGGCTCGAGAACTTCAACCTTCTATAATTTTTATAGGTAAGAGGATGTTTGTTTGTTTTTTTTTGCCAGTCCTGGGACTTGAACTTGAGGACTGGGCATGATCCCTGAGCTGTTTCTTCAAGGCTAGCACCCTACCAGTTGAACCACAGTGCCAGTTCTGGCTTTTTCAATTTATGTGGTACTGAGGAATTGAACTCAGGGCTTCATGCATGTGAGACAAGCACTCTACCACTAAGCCACATTCTCAGCTCCCATTATAACTATATTTGTTGAAATATCCTTTATATATATATTTGTAAATATATTGGTAAAATATCCTTTTCTAAGTATGAGAGCTATGATAGAAAAAAATCATTAAGGAAAAAGTTTTTTGTTTTTTTTTTTGGGTCCGGTCGTGGGGCCTGAACTCTGGGCCTGGGCGCTGTCCCTCAGCTCTTCAGCTCAAGGCTAGCACTCTACCACTTGAGCCACAGCGCCACTTCCGGATTTTTTCTTTTTGCGTATGTGGTGCTGAGGAATCGAACCCAGGGCCTCTGGCATGCAAGGCAAGCGCTCTACCACTGAGCCACTTTCCCAGCCCAAGGAAAAAGTTTTAAAGAAGAGTTTGCCTGGCACCAGTGGCTCACGCCTATAATCCTAGCTACTCAGGAGGCTGAGATACAAGCATCGTGGTTCAAAGTCAGCCCAGGCAGGAAAAGCCGTGAAACTCTTATCTTCCAATAAACCACCAGAAAACCAGAAGTGGTACTGTGGCTCAAGTGGTAGAGTGCTAGCTTTGAGCTGAAGAGCTGAGGGACAGTGCTCAGGCTGAGTTCAAGTCCAATGATCGACCGAAAAAAAAAGGAGAGTTTAAAGCATAACTTATAAATTCAGGAGGACCCACTAAATTAATAGCCTAAGTATCCAACTAGATTAATCATAGATGACCTATCTAAATTGTCTTTTATTTATTTGCCCTTGTATTTCCTCTAGATGAAGTTGATAGTCTTTTGTGTGAAAGAAGAGAAGGAGAGCATGATGCTAGTAGACGTCTGAAAACAGAATTTCTAATAGAATTTGATGGTGTAAGTATTATATTTTTAATATGTGGTGTGGTGGTATTTTAGCATATGTTTTTTTTTCTTTTTTCTTTTCCTTTTTCTTTTGGCCACTTCTGGGGCTTGAACTCAGAGCCTGTGAACTGTCCCTGAACGTCTTTTGCTCAAGGCTAGTACTAGCATTCTACCACCTGAGCCACAGCGCTAATTCTGGCTTTTTCTGCTTATGTGTTCCTGAGGAATCAAATGCAGGGCTTCGTGCATGCTAGGCAAGCACTCTACCACTAAGCCACCTTTACAGCCCTGTTTTTTTTTTTCTAATACCAAATTAAAAATATATATCTATTTTTCTTTTTCATTGCTTTGTCTAAAAGTACTGACAAAACCTTTTTGCCTTGTAGGTACAATCTGCTGGCGATGACAGAGTACTTGTAATGGGTGCAACTAATAGGCCACAAGAGCTTGATGAGGCTGTTCTCAGGTAGGGCGATTCACGTGACGAAATATATATACTCATGTTCATCATCTGCATCTTATTTCATTTACATTCATTTTTAAGTCTAAGTTATTTTCCTCATTCTGATCTCATATTTTTTGAGGTTAGGCACAAGGAATTTATAACATTACTCCACTGGAGGCTGCAATTTCAAAATCTGTTTTTTGTTTTTTTGGGGGGGTACGGTCGTGGGGCCTGAACTCTGGGCCTGGGCGCTGTCCCTCAGCTCTTCAGCTCAAGGCTAGTGCTCTACCACTTGAGCCACAGCGCCACTTCCACCTTTTTTCTTTTTGCTTATGTGGTACTGAGGAAACGAACCCAGGGCCTCATACATGCAAGGCAAGCGCTCTACCACTGAGGCACCTTCCCAGCCCCAATTTAAAAATCTGAATCCAAACTTTTCTTTTTTTTACATTATAGATTTGATATTTTTTTTTTCCAGTCCTGAGGCTTGAACTCAGGACCTGGTCACTGTCCCTGGGCTTCTTTTCTTCAAGGCTAGCACTCTACTACTTGAGCTACAGCACCACCTCTGGCCTTTTCTGTTTATGTAGTACTGAGGAATTGAACCCAGGGCTTCATGCATGCTAGGCAAGCACTCTACCACTAAGCCACATTCTCAGCCCAAGGGTTTTTGGTTTTTTGAAACATAGTCCAAGCTGGCCTGAACTCAGTATCCTCCTGCCTAAGCTGCTCAAATGTGATCTTTTTTAAACTTATAGGTTTTTCTTTCTTACTGGGGTAGTAGTTAATATCCTTGCTGCTACATCTTTTATAAACCTTGTTTGTTATTGTTTTCCTGTTCTCTGATCTTCTATTGTCTCTTGAGCATTTTGTGTCATTTTCTTACGCTCTTACATCTCATTGAGTTACTACTTCATAGAAAAACACTTTCATAAGATCATTTTATTCTTTGGGAAGATAATTGGTCAGAGTTTAAGTGTACTGTTTGGGAAACTGGTATATGTTCTTCATTATATCTACTTGTTTCACTGTGGGTTTTCCCCTCGTTTTTGCTAGAGTAATTTGTAGAATGTTTTGTTTTTATTTTTATTTTTTGGCCAGTCCTAAGGCTTGAACTCAGGGCCTGGGCACTGTCCCTTAATTTTTTTTGCTCAAGGCTAGCACTCTACCACTTTCAACCACTTGTAGTTTGTTTGTTTGTTCACTTATTTATTTAGGGTCCGGTCGTTGGGCCTGAACTCTGAGCCTGGGCGCTGTCCCTCAGCTTTTCAGCTCAAGGCTAGCGCTCTACTACTTGACCCACAGCACCACCTCCGGCTTTTTTCTTTTTGCTTATGTGGTGCTGAGGGATTGAACCCAGGGCCTCATGCATGCTAGGCAAGTGCTCTACCACTGATCCACCTTTCCAGCCCTCTAGTTTTTTAATGTATCAGTACTGGAGCTTTAACTCCTGACCTCATGCTCTCTTACTTGGCTTTTTTTGCTCAAGGTTGTTGCTGTACCACTTGAGCCACACCTCCACTTCTGACTTTCTGCTGTTTAATTGGAAATAAGAATCTTACAGATTTGTCTGCTTCAGCTGTCTTTGAACTGTGATCATTAGATCTCAGCCTGCTGAGTAGCAAGGGTTATAGGTGTAAACCATCAGGGCCCATTCTTGAATTAATGATTTTTAAACATTAGTAAATAGTTTTATTTGTTTGTTTTTTTGTTTTTGGGTCCGGTCGTGGGGCTTGAACTCTGGGCCTGGGCACTGTCCCTCAGCTCTTCAGCTCAAGGCTAGCGCTCTACCATTTGAGCCACAGCGCCACTTCGAGCTTTTTTTCTTTTTTTTTTTTGCTTATGTGGTGCTGGGGAATCAAACCCAGGGCCTCATGCATGCAAGGCAAGCACTCTACCACTGAGCAACCTTCCCAGCCCCTAGTAAATAGTTTTAAATATAAGTTAAAATACTGTTTTAACTGTGAGGATGCATACCTTTGCTTTGAATTTTATACTTAAAGCTTTTTTCTTGTCATTTGTTACTTGAGCTGAGTTAATTTTAAATTCAAAATTAAATTTCTAAAATATTTGAATCTTTTTTTAGGCGTTTCATCAAACGAGTATATGTGTCTTTACCAAATGAGGAGGTATGTATAAATGTTTGATTTTTGTGTGTGTGTGTGTGTGTGTGTGTGTGTGTGTGTGTGTGTGTGTGTGTGTCGGTCCTGGGGCTTGAACTCTGGGCTTGGGTGCTGTCCCTGTGCTCTTCAGCTCAAGGCGAGAGCTCTACTGCTTGAGCTACAGCACCACTATTGGTTTGCTACTGGTTTATTGGAGATAAGAGTCTCATGGACTTTCCTGCCTGAGCTGGCTTTGAACCGCAATCCTCAAATCTCAGCCTCCTGAATAGCTAGGATTACAGGCATGAGCTACCAGCGCCTTCCTTGTTTGCATTTTCTTTACAGCAGAAACAAGTCATCTAGATGATATTGCTAACAGTTCTAAAGAAAACTGTTAAAGTCACTTTGTAATCAGTTAATAGTTTAAGATAATCATAAACTTAACATAAGACCTAGAGATAATTATTTAATTTCTTTTTTCAGACAAGACTCCTTTTACTTAAAAATCTGTTATGTAAACAGGGAAGTCCATTGACCCAAAAAGAACTAGCACAACTTGCTAGGTGAGTAATTTGATTTGGTTTTTCTCAGCTTATTTTTATTTATCTGACAAAGACCTGTCTTGTATTAATTTAAAATAAGCCCAAGCTTGATATGATTAATTCATTTGTTAAAAGCTTAACTTGTCCTCTTGTCCTCTCTCTTCTCCTCCTCCTCCCCTCCATTCTACTTTCTCCTCTCTTCCCCTCCTGTTGCATTTCCTTCCTTTCCTTCATTTTATATATATATATATATATATATGAATTAATTTCAATTCATTTGTTGTCTTCTACTAGACTTGACCTAAAAAATGATACTATAAATATATTTATTATTATTTATTTATTTGTTTATTGTCAGTCATGGGGCCTGAACTCTGGGCCTGGGCTCTGTCCCTCAGCTCTTCAGGTCAAGGCTAGTGCTCTACCACTTGAGCCACAGGGCCACTTCCCGCATTTTCTGCTATGTGGTGCTGAGGAATTGAACCCCGGGCCTCATGCTTGCAAGGCAAGCACTCTACCACTGAGCCACCTTCCAAGCCCTGATACATTTTTTGTAAATAAGTTTATAGATGTCATTGAAATAATTGAAGAAAACTCAAAATATCTACTAATGCCAACACTGATATTTTTATGTATACTTGGTTTTTTGTTTGTTTGTTTTTTGTATTTTGTAGAATCCTTTTTAACTTTTACATCTTTTGACGGTGGCAAGTGGAGGGTTGCCTAG
>NW_012267236.1:4049084-4051599 GCF_000151885.1 Dipodomys ordii | reverse complement strand
AAAAAAAAAAAAAGTCCCCTAGGAGGTAGCTATTTTTGTTATCAGTTAAAAGCAATAAATCTGTAGCAGTAAAAAACTTAGTATAATTTCAAGGCCCCTAAAGGTTAACCAACTTTTTTTTGGCCAGTCCTAGGGCTTAAACTCAGGACCTACGCATGATCCCTGAGCTGCTTTTGCTGAAGGCTAGCACTCTACCACTTGAGCCACAGCGCCATTTTCAACTTTTTCTATTTATGTGGAACTGAGGAATAGAACCCAGAGCTTCATGCATGCTAGACAAGCACTCTACCACTAAACCACATTCCCAACCCCAAGGTTAACAGACTTTTCTCTTAAAAACTCTTACCTAGTTTAGGCTTTGTGGACTGATTCTGGTGTCACTTGCATACTTCTTGTCATCATCTTTTTTTTTTTTTTTTTTTTTTTGGTCAGTTGTGAGGCTTGAACTCTGGGCCTAAGCACTGTCCCTCAGCTCTTCAGCTCAATGCGAGCGCTCTACCACTTGAGCTACTGCACCACTTCTGGTTTTCAAGTGGTTTATTGGATATAACAGAGAGCTTCACTGACTTTCCTGCTGGGGCTGCTTTGAACCACGATCCTCAGATCTCAGCCTCCTGAACAACTAGGATTATATACGTGAGCCACTGATGCCTGGCTACTGAGTTTTTTGGTGTTTAATTGGAGATAGGAGTCTCATGGACTGTCCTGCCTCTGCTGACTTCGAACTGCGATCCTCAGATCTCAGCCTCCTGAGTAGCTAGGATTATAGGTGTGAGCCACTGGAGCCTGCTGGCTTTCTTGTTTTTTTGTTTTTCTTTTTTGTTGGTTGTGGAGCTTGAACTCAGGACCTGAGTGCTGCCCCTGAGTTTTTTCTCTCAAGTCTAGCACTACCACTTTGAGCCACAGCACCACTTCCAGCTTTCTAGTGGTTAAATGGAGGTAAGAGTCTCACTGATTTCACTGTTGTGGCTAGCTCAAACTGCAGTCCTCAGAACTCAGTAGCTAGGATTACAGGAGGAGTAACTGGCTCTAAATGAGTAGCTCTAATGGTGAAAATGTAAGGTGTTATACACACTCACATTACATTGTTTTGCTTTTTGCAATGAGCCTTTTTTGTTACTTTCGTGCTCTTAAAAATCAAACCATGAACTAAGGTGCCTGTGGCTCAAGCCTATAATCCGAACTACTCAGGAGGTTGAGATATAGGATTTCAGTTCAAAGCCAGCCTGGGCAGAAAAGTCTCCATGAGACTCTTATCTCCAATTAACCAATAGATATGACAAAGTAAACAGGACCCAAGAAACCAAAGACCTCTTTTTTTTTTTTTCCTGGTCCTGGGCTTGCACCCAGGGCCTGGACACTGTCCTTGAGCCTCTCTCTGCTCAAGGCAATGCTCTACCACTTGTGATAGAGCACTATCTAATATCTGCATATCAGGGAGAACATGCATTGTGTTAGAGAGAACATGTCTTCTGATCTTGGCTTATAAACTCGCTCAGATTTGTTCTAGTTCCATTCATATCCTTGCAAGTGCCATTATTTTGTTCTTTCTGATGGCCATGTAATATTCCATTGTATATAGGTACCACACTTTTTGGATCCATTCATCTGTGGTGTGGCATCTGGGTTGTTTCTATATTTTGGCTATTGTGAACATTGAGGTGCATGTATCTTTGTCGTATCCTGGTTCCTGTTGCTCAGGGTAGATGCCTAGTGGTACTGTGGCTGGGTAATAGTTTACATTCCCACCAGTAGGGCAGTAGGGTTCCTCTTTGACTACATCCCCGCCAGCATTTGTCATTGTCTGAATTTAGGGTATAGGCCTTTCTGACTGGGGTAAGGTGGTATCTCAGGGTTGTTTTATTTGTATTTCCTTTACCCATGCCCAGTTTTTAATCTATAAAATGAAAAATTTCCTTCTACTTTTCAGAATGACAGATGGATACTCAGGAAGTGATCTAACAGCTTTGGCAAAAGATGCAGCTCTGGGTCCTATCCGAGGTACGTGTATGAGAGCTTCAATACTTGATGTATTTAACATGCCACTTTAGCTGTGTGCCAATGGCTTAGACTTGTAATCCTAGTTACTAAGGAAGCTGAAATCTGATACTGTGGTTCAAAGGCAGACCAAGCAAGGAAGTCTATGAGACTCTTATCTCTAATAATTAACCACCAAAAATCTAGAAGTGAAGTTGTGGCCCAAGTAGTAGAATGCTAGCCTTGAGTACAAAAGCTTAGGAACAGTACCCAGGCCCTGAGTTCAAGCACCAAGACCAGCAATGGAAAAAAAAATGTTATACCACTTTAGAAGTTTAAAAAGTCCCCTAGGAGGGGCTGAGAAGGTGGCTCAGTGGTAGAGTGCTTGCCTCAAATGCATGAGGGCCTGGGTTAAATTCCTCAGCACCATATAAACAGAAAAATCTGGAAATGGCACTGTGGGTCAAGTGGTAGAGCACTAGCCTTGAGCTGAAGAGCTGAGGGACAGTGCCTAGGCCCAGAGTGCAAGCCCCACAAC
>NW_012267236.1:4020914-4048622 GCF_000151885.1 Dipodomys ordii | reverse complement strand
TGGAGGGGGGGCGACCGGTCGTGGGGCCTGAACTCTGGGCCTGGGCGCTGTCCCTCAGCTCTTCAGCTCAAGGCTAGCACTCTGCCACTTGAGCCACAGCGCCACTTCCGGCTTTTTTCTTTTTTGCTTATGTGGTGCTGAGGAATCGAACCCAGGGCCTCAGGCATGCAAGGCAAGTGCTTTACCACTGAGTCACCTTCCCAGCCCCTTGTCATCATCTTTTTTAAGCAACCTTTTAAAACTATAAAACCATTCTTAGCTCATAGACTATAGAAAAATAACCCATGAATCAGTGGACCATGATTCCTGGGGTTTCACTTCTTGATTTTAGGGAAGAAAAAAGAGCTCAAGGGAAACACACCTCTGTGTGTGTGTGTGTGTGTGTGTGTGTGTGTGTTTTATTTGTAGTACTAGAGTTTGAATTCAGGCTTTGTGCTTGAAAACCAGTCACTCTACTATTTTAGTCATGCCTCCCTCTCTTTTGCTTTTGCAAGTGTTATGTACCCCAAATACTATATATATTTTTTTTTCATTTATTATTTTGAGTTTGTGTGTGTGTGCATGTGTGCATGTGTGTATTGCTTTCCAGTCCTGGAGCTTGAACTCAAGGCTTAGGCAGTGTCTCTTAGTTTTTTTGCTGAAGGCTGGCACTTTACCTCTTAAGACATAGTTCCTTTTCCATTTTTTTTTTTTTTTTGCTGGCTAACTGGAGATATAACTCTGATCTGTCTGCTCAGGGTGACTTTGAATCATGATCCTCATATCGCATCCTCCTGAATAGTTAAGATAACAGGTGTGAGCCACCAGCACCTAGCTTAATTATTATTATTTTGTTTATGGTACTGAGGTTGAAACAGAGGACTTACTTGGCACCATTGTACTGCTGAGTCATGCTTCCAACTTTTTTTGGTTTTTTTTTTTGCCATGGTTTTCTTTAAAATATAGTCTTGCCATTCCCCATTTGATGTTTCCTGTCATCAATAAGATAATGCATGCATCACCCAGCCCTCAGTTAAGAAAAGGTCTTATGTAGGGATGCTGTCCCTCAACTTTTATGCTCAAGGCTAACACTATATCACTTTGAGCTACACCTCCACTTCTGGCTTTTTGGTGGTAATTGGAGATATTAGTCTCAAGGATTTTCCTACTCTGGCTAGCTTTGAACCTCTATCTCCAGGTGTCAGCCTCCTAAGTAGCTAGGATTACAGGCATGAGCCATTAGCATCCAGCTATATTGTTTGTTATTGACCATGCTAGGGATTGAACCTAGAGCCCCACAGATACTATCCATGCAATCTACTACTGAGCTACCTTCCCAACCTCTGTTTGTATTATTTACAATATTAGTTACTATTTTGAAGCTGAAAACAATCTAGGATTAAAAAAAAAGTTTTAAATGTTTCACAGTTCTGGGATTTGAACTTGTGATCTCATGTGTGCTAGACAGGCACTTTACCCTTTGAGCCATGACTCCTCCAAGAACCTAAATACCTTATTAAAAGAACAAGTTATGAGTGAGGTGCTGGAGACTCTTGCCTGTATAATCCTACTTAGACAAGGGGTTAAGACAGGAAGATTAAGGGATGGTGGGGGATAGTAGGGGAAAAACAAAGGAGGGGGAAACAATGCTCAAATGGGAAATGTACTCATTACGTTACTCATGTAACTGTAACACCTGTGTACAATATTTTTACAATGAAAAATACATATTAAAAAAAAGACAGGAAGATTATGATTTGAAGACAACCCAGCAGAAAATCCCATAAGACTAACTTCCAATTAGCCGGCAAAAAGTGAGAAGTGGAGGTATGGTTCAAGTGGCAAGAGCACTGATCTTGAGCAAAAAAGCCAAGTAAGAGTGTGAGTCTCAGAATTCAAGCCCCAGAATAAGCAACAAAAAAGAAAGGAAGAAAGAAAGAAAAGAAAGGAAGGAAGGAAGGGAAGAGGAAGGAAAAGAAAAAGAAAATTACATTCTTTAAAATTAATTCTCTTACAAATGCCAAGCACTGGTGGCTCATGCCTGTAATCTTAGCTACTCAGAAGGCGGAAATCTGAAGATCATAGTTCATAAACAGTCTGAGCAGGAAAGTCTATGAGCACAAAAGTTCAGGGACAGTGCTTAGGTCCTGAGTTCAAAACTCAAGACTGGTTTTTAAAAATATATATCTTACAAATTGTGATTTCTATTGTTGGGAAATTAAATGAGAAATTATTAGAAATTATCTCCCATGTCTTACAAAGATTATCTTTTTGTAACAATGTCTAAGTGTGATGTTTATATGTATCTCTTTTAATACAGTGATTTGTACTAACCAGGTACTAGATTTTTGTACTTTTCTGCTCTTAAGCAATTTACAATTCCTTTTTTTATTTTTTAAGTATCTTACTGTTATATTTTATAGAACTGAAACCTGAACAGGTGAAGAACATGTCTGCAAGTGAGGTATACTATTTTATTATTACTATCTTTTCTTTTGGTTCTCTGTAAGACTAATAATTTTGTCAGGATTTTTTTTTTTACTTTATTTGGTTAGAATTTTTTTTTAAAAATTAACTGGTTAACTTGAAAGTAATGTGTCTATGAAAATAGTCTCATGTTCTTAGTCTTTTACTCCTTACCTAGTCAGAAAGAGAAAGGATGAGAAGATTGACTGGTTTATGTGAGGAAAACAAGTGTTAACTTGAGCTCCCCACCTGATTTGGAGAGTTATGCATAATTATTAACTAAGCCTGTCCCTCCTAGATTCCAAGATAGCTGTAGGAGACAAGTCCTCAGAGTACTGATGCAAAGTATAGGCTGAGATGTCTAGCTTTTATTCAGTCTCCCATTAATTTAAGTAACTTTTATATAAGGAGTAGGTATTCCTCAGCCCACATTGTGAAGCCTAAACTCTAGGCCTGGGCGCTGGCCCTCAGCTCTTCAGCTCAAGGCTAGCGCTCTACCACTAAGCCACCTTCCTAGCCCCACCCAAGTAAATTTTAAGCACCTGTTGCATAAAGGCTAAGGAATTATATTCTTTATTTCCTGTTTATAGAATGAGAGGTAAACATGTAGTTTGGTCTCTGAAATTGTATGCTAGAATTGTATATACCTATGATTGTTGTGTCCCGGTGTGTTTATGTGTGTTTAAGTAAATTTAGATAAGACAAACCATGTTTATCTTTTATAAAGTCCATAAGAATAAAAATTCAGTTAGGAATGAGTGGCTGATGTCTGAAATCATGGCTGCTCAGGAGGCTGAGATCTAAGAATCAAGACCCATCTTAGACAGAAAGGCCTGAGAGACTTTTATCTCCAATTAACCAGCAAAACATTGAAGGTGGAGCTGTGCCTCAAAGTGTAATGCACCAACCTTGAGCAAAAAAAAAAAAAAAAGTCACTCCTTACTTTGCACTCCTCAATTTTTCCCTCCCACCTCCACACAACCCTTTTGGCTTGACAAAAAAAAAAAAAAAAGCCAAACAAGAGTGCATGGCCCTAAGTTCATTCCCTGTAGTGGCACAAAAAATAAGAAAGGAAGGAACCACTAAGGAGGGGAGGTAAGGAAGCAGGGAGGGGAGCAATGAAGGAGGCAGGGAGGGAAGAATGCCCATACCTATGAAACTAAACAAGTAATAAAGTATGTTACCATAGTGGCTTTATAAGATGTCTTCTATAGAAACTTTGTTTAACATGTAATAATAGAAAATACATTAAAATATTTGGCTTTTTTTTTTCTTTTTGCCAGTCCTGGGGCTTTTGAACTCAGGGTTGGACACTATCCCTGAGCTTCTTTTGCTCAAGAGCAGCACTCTACCATTTGAGCCACAGCACCACTTCCAGCGTTTTCTGTTTATGTGGTACTGAGGAATTGAACTCAGGGCTTCATGCCTGCTAGGAAAGCACTCTACCACTAAACCACATTCCCAGCCCTGGCATAATTTTCTACTGTTTGTATTATAAGATAAATAAATACTACACTTTTAATTAATCAAAATAGTTACACCTAATGTGTTTATTATGGATATTATGTTTCTTTTTTTAAATCTAGATGAGAAATATTCGATTGTCTGATTTCACTGAATCCTTGAAAAAGATAAAACGCAGTGTGAGTCCTCAAACCTTGGAGGCATACATACGTTGGAACAAGGACTTTGGAGATACCACCGTTTAAAAAATTGACTTTGAAAGCCTGCAGAGCATTTTACTTAAGAAGAAACACATCTTCAATGAATATTTATCAGTTATAGACTCAGCCTAAGTTTACAGGATTTTTCAGAGTTTTACAATTATTTGTGCAGTCAACTTGAAGGTGAATGAGAAAACAAACTTAAAATATACAATGTGAATGGAAAATTTTGTTGATGGTTATGGTTATCTCAATGGGCACTGTTAAGTTAGAGCACAACAAAAATGAATCTGATCTACTTTACCAATGTAATCAAATGTAAATAATAATCTGTATATCAGGATGCAAATGAAAGTATTTCAGAGACAGTGATGGTAGAAGACACCTTTGGTGGTTTGTCTTGTTTGTTCTTTGTTTGTTTGTTCTTAAAATAGTATTTTTTTCTTAATTTTCTCTCCTACTGTCATCTTACCTATCTGTGATTGGAATACCAAACATTCTTTTAGTTTATTTTTTCTTCTTTTCTTTCTACAAATCCAGAGTGCCAAATGAAAAGTTTTTCTAATAGAAGTAGGAAAAAGCTATTTTGAGGCTTTTTTCTTTACACATTTAGTAATTAAACATTTATTTTGTTTTGTTTTGTTTTTTACTGTCTTATTACCTGCTGTGAGACAATTTAGGAAGCAATTCAAGAGCAGCAAAGCAAATTGAGTAAAATAGAGAAGGTTCTCGTTACTGTCATATTACAGGTAGATAAATCCTCCTGCAGTGTTTTTTTTCTAATAAGTCAGAAATCTTATTATAGACTGTTAACTTATTCCAGATAGTATTTGTTTTCTGCTGGAATTATTCTGATATTTAAAAGAGCCATTTGTAACTGCTATAAAAATGGTTCCATCTGACAGAAGGGAAATACTTGGAGCTAATACATTTCTAATTTGCTTATTTCTTACTGTTTACAGGATAATTACAAATGAGTGAAACTACCGTCTTTTATTCTTAATAATTATGAATCCCTTCAATGAGGCTTAAAATACTGAATTTTTATATAATTGCATACATTTTATAGATTTTGTGTGCTCAGTTTAACTAAAAAGTTCTAGTCTGTTGATCTACCTTATGTTTCCACAAACTGTACAATAATTCTGCTTGTTTGTATAAATATGCCTGCATTTTTATTATGAAAATGCATTGTAGGAAGTAGAAATTCGTATCATGGCCTTTCAGATATAATAAAGGCAAATAGATGTTTGCCCCTAGTTTACTGGCTAAAAGTTTGTTTACAGAATTTTTCTTTGGTGCTTAAAGAATGCTATGTAAAATGTCATGGGTGGAAAGAATAATTTTGTAGTAGTAATGAAGATTGTTTTTATTTAGCAAAACTGTTACGAGGGAATAAAAACACTTGCCCTACTAGATAAGAATTTTATAATGAAAATATACATTCTCCTTAATTTTATTCTTGCTATTGTTAAAGATTTAAGAAGAGAAGATATATGATTTCTTAGCATCATATGCTGTGTGTTGCCATAGCTTAAGTCATGTGTCTTTAGAACTCCCAGTATAATAAAAAATGAGAGGAAAAATAGGAGAGAAATCCACAAGAGCCAAACCTTGAAGGTTTGTACCTTGAAGGTCTCAAACATTAAAGCAAGTTTATTAAATACTGATTAAAAAATAAAGGTGATAGGTAACTAGGTGTATATGATGAAAACAATTGGAAAATCCCAAATTTCAGGCATTTTAGTAAAGCTCAAAATTTCATTTTGTTTTCAATTAGGAAGGATTAATATTATGAATATTAGACTGTTGGCTAATCATGTTGAAGTACTATGTAGGTCTAACTCAACCTTTTAAACATAATCTTTAATTTCTCATGATTATTACATTTCTATTAGGAAAGATTTTAAGTAACAAGTTTTAGATATTAAATATGTCATTAGTACCATTAACATTGAGTTGAAGTTACCTTACTGTATTAATATTTATCAGTGTATAAATTTTTCTTTGCTGATGAAGTCTGAAGTTCAGTTAGTGCTAGAGAACTATTTTCTATTTTAACCTGTGGTTCTTAAGTAGGACAGTAGTGAAAACTAAATAATGATATAGTAGGAGGTAAGGGATTGGCTTGGTCTCTTTTGGTAAAGATAGTATTTTCTGAATTGTTAGATTGTAACCTTTTCGATTTTGTCTTGATCTCTCTTATATTCCTAAAAGATGATGCATAAACATTATACACTAGTATGTTCTTCGTGTCAATATGGCAGATTTGAAAATTAAGCTTACTGATTATTTGACTTTGAGTCAAAGGAAATAATCCGATCTTTCCACATATATTAGAAGTAAAAGCTTTTTCTGAGACAGTCTGCCCATTGAGGTTATTATCCTTCTGAATTGCAAATATGTTTTGTGCTCAAGGAGAACTCAAAGAAAAGCATATAAAAAGAATCTTAATTTAAGTATGTATACAAGCAGTCTTTGTTTATAGTGTAAAATTCTTTATATTTTGTACAAAAACTAATTCTTTTGGTAAATGAATCATTTACAGTTCACTTTCCTTTATGCTTGTCTCAACTTTAGTCAGGTCTTTTGTACTTCTCTCCAGAGAAACTTAAGGATACATCCGTATTAATTGGGTTTTTATCCTAATGAATTGTAAATAAATGATGAACTTTATTTTGCCTTTAATTTTTAATTTAAAACTTTTTGAGATTTCAGAGGTTGCAGTGTGGTGATGGAGCATTTTGTAATTCTTTTTTTTTTTGGTCGGTCGTGGGGCTTGAACTCTGGGCCTGGGCGCTGTCCCTCAGCTCTTCAGCTCAAGGCCAGCGCTCTACCACTTAAGCTACAGCGCCACTTCTGGTTTTCTGGTGGTTTATTGGAGATAGGAGTCTCACGGTCTCTCCTGCCCAGGCTGACTTTGAACCTCAACCCTCAGATCTCAGCCTTCTGAGTAGCTAGGATTACAGGCGTGAGCCACCAGCGCCCGGCTTAGCATTTTGTAATTCTTGCCAATAAAAGTTATACACTCTGAACAAAATATAAAAAGCAGTGGATAGAAGGTTCTGGAGAACAGCCAACACAGTAACTGTACAGACTCCATATTGGAAGAGGTCCATTCCCCAACACCAGTTGCTTATCGGAAAGCTTCTGTAGTTTACATGGGGATACAATTCAAGCAGAACTTGTAAGTCTGAAGCAAATCTGAAGCAAAAAGTATCTGAAGTAAATTGTTAGACCGATGTAATGCTAAAATGAACACTGGAAAAACTGAACTGGAAGACATGTCAATTATCAAACCAAAGCACAGAAAAATAGAGGTTTGAGATATGTAGGACAATGCTAGTCTTTTGTACCTGTACTTTGAGAAGCAGTAGAAGGGAGGAGCTGGGCGCAGTTGGTTCATTCCTGTGAGAGACTGAGATTTAAGGATCAAGATTAAGAGTCTGTTTGTGTAGACAAATACTTGAGGGAAATGGAGGTGTGGCTCAGAAGATACAGTGCCAGTAGGGAGCAGAAAAAGCCCAGTAAGAGCCATAGGCCAACGTTCAATATCCAGTACTAGCAAGAAAAAAGAAAAGCCACTAGGGAAATACAGTGGATTCCTAAGAAATACACAACTGGTTCGAATGGAATCAAGGAAAGAAGGGATTAAAAATAAGTGAGACCATTCAGTGCTGCATCCCAAGCCTGCCAACCTGCCTACCTACAAACATGATGATCCAGCATGGTGAGAGAGCCTGAAACTTGGACAGCCACTTTAGTGACTGGTACCATGCACACCTGAGCCCTGCGGGCAGGCTCTGCAAGATATGGTTGCCAGTGGCGAAGACTTGGCACCTCAATGAGCAAGCAGCACTATTGGGCAGGGAGGGCCTGACTGGCCTCAATAAACATCCCACTACCTCCAATGGAGCCTGACCATTCGTTCTACAGCAGCATCAATAAGGATTGCAAGTATGTAGACCTCAGTAAGGATCAGCTACCCTCCTATGAGAGCCTGAAAGATACTCTTGCCAGAGCATGCCCTTCTGGAATGAAAAAACTGTCCCCCAGATTAAAGGGGAAAAAGGTTCTGATTGCAGCGCCTGGCAACAGCCTTCTAGGGCGTCATCAGGCCATCATAGAGCTGAACCTGCCAACTGACATTCCCGTTATCTATGAACTGGACAGAAACCTAAAGCCCATCAAACCCATGCAGTTCCCTGGGACAAAGACCATGTGTAAAGCCATGGTAGCTGTTGCTGCCCGGGGGAAGGCCAAGAAATGAAGGCGAACAGCTGATTGCTACCCCCATGGAACACCCTGCCCATTCATTTCTCTGTACCTCACACCACCTCTGTAGATCTTAAATTGTAGGTAGCTGCACATGGGGACCAGTGGCTCCCATTTTCACTCTTAGCCATTGTCTCTTGTATCTACCACTCCCTTCATAGAATTTAGTCAGAATGTCACTTTGGGGCGCAGGTTTGCAGCCTGAGCCCAGGGAAGGCTCATTTTATATTCAGGAGGGTTGAGTGATAGTAATTCCAGTTTTTCCTAGTGCTTTGTTTACTAAGGACCTGCTTGAGTAAGGATTAGGCAGGAACCAAGTCATGGCATGACCAATGAGAAGACAGTTCATTGTGAGCCTGGACCCAGTCCTAAGTTTTGGTCATCAGGTCCTTGTTGAGGAGCTGGAGTCATTCCAATGGAAGGTGAAAGTGTCCTGTATAGTGATTTCAAAACAGCTGTGTCTTCATGACTCCAGAGGTGGTGACTCCAGATGGTTGGAATCAATCCTGATATACATTTTTGTGTTACACTCACTTTTACATAAAAGGAAAATATAGATCTATCCATTTATATCTACACACACAGAGGGAACTGAACAAAAACCCTTCTGGGTTAGTAGAAGTAATTGAAAGAGACAAGTTGGGCACCAGTAGTGAACACCTGTAATCCTAGCTACTCAGGAAGGGGAGATCTAATCCAACCTGGCAACAGCCTTCTAGGGCATCATCAAGCATCTGAAAGGTCTCTGAAGAGGCCATCATAGAGCTGAACCTGCCAACTGACATTCCCATCATCTATGAACTGGACAGAAACCTAAAGCAACATTCCTAAGATTCTTATCTCCAATTAATCACAGAAAAAGCTGGAAGTGGCACTGTGGCTCAAGTGATAGAGTGCTAACCTTGAGCACTCAGGGACAGCCCCCAGGCCCAGAGTTCTAGCCCCCAGGCTAGCAAAAATATTTTTTTAGAAGGTGAGACAAATCTAAAGGTTAAAGATACTCAGTGAAGTCACCAGGATGCACTTAGCTTCTCCACCCACAAGTAACATGAAAGTGTTGGGCATAGTGAGTCACTGATAGGCAATAGGGGAACCTTTTCCTAATTCCAGTTTTACAGATGCCAATCAAAGTCAATGTTTCAAGCAAACCTTTGTAAGGAGTCTCTGACCTGGTTTTTGTTGTTGTTGTTTTAACCTCTATTCTATGCAGTAGTTCAGATCAGTGTTTGTAGTGGGGAGGAGGACCTGTTGGCACAGAGGCCAAGTGAGGGTAGTATGGTTATCTGCAGTGATAGGCAGTTTAGTATGGACTGTCAGAAACAGAAAATTTTTCATATACTGGTTAGGGGAAGTCTGGAATGAGAAACATGGACAGGAGAATCTGTGGATTTTTGTTTTTTGTTGCTGTTGTGCCGGTCCTGGGGCTTGGACTTGAATTCAGACTTTTTTGCTTAAAGCTAGGACTCTATCACTGGAGCCACAGCTCAACTCCCAGCTTTTCGTTGATTAGTTGGAGATAAGTCTCACAAACTTTCTTGCCCAAGCTTGCTTAGAATCACAATCCTCAGATCTCAGCTTCCTGAGTAGCTAAGATTATATGCATGAGCCATGGGCAACTGGCAATCTTTAAAAATGACTGGTTTTCAACCTAAAGGGGTTTCCAACCATTATGCCTAACGATTTGTCTGGACTAGTTTCATAATATGCTTCCCATCTGTTTTCCACAGAATAACTCCTTATAAAAATGGCCCCAAACTTTTGACATTACAATGATGTGAAAATACCATTTCATTCAGTAGAAATCATGCTCTGCCGTATACTGCCACCTTTCAGATCTAAAAATAAGCCCAAATTTTAACTGAGAACATTTGAGTTGGCTGTTTATCTGCCTAAAAAGTTTTTTTCCAGAGACTTGCCATTCAGAAGTTAGACTTCATTGCTTTACAGACCACCACTATTAATCAGCCACCTATTCTCTATAGCATTACTCTATTTCCTACATTATAGTATGTATTCACATAAAATTTTCCTTTCTTCCACTCATCTCTTCCTGACATATATGTGCTCCATATTCTACTTCCTTTGTTCTCCCTCTCTTCACCTTCAGTGGGTTTGAATTTAGGGCCTTGCATTTGCTAGGCAGGCACTCTTTTACCATTTGAGCTTTACTTCCAGCCCTGTTTTGCTGGTTTTGTTGGAGATGGAAGTCTAGCAATCTCTGCCTGGGCTGACATCAAACCTCCATCCTCTAGATCTCAGCCTCCCAAGTAGCTAGGATTACAGGCATTCGCCACGGGTGGTAACTCAGTTTTATAAGACTTTTATTTTTATTTCCTGGGGCATGAACTCGGGGCCTGAGCACCGTCCCTGAGCTTCTTTTGCCCAAGGCTGGCACTCTACCACTTGAGCCGAAGCGCCACTTCTGGCTTTTTCTCCTTCGGTGGTGCTGGAGAACCGGGGCTTGACGCAGGCCAAGCAAGCACTCCGCCATGAGCCACTTCCTAACCCTGCGCTTTTCTTTTACCAAGGTGTTTACTATTTGTATCGCTTCTAGACTGAAGTTCGCTTTACAGGGCCCCTAGGGCGTATTCTACAGGCACTCCGAGCTCATGAATGGCACACCCATGTTAGCACGCGACAGGTTCGAGTTTCCTCTCGTTCTTTTTGTTTTTTCCCATCACTTAGCCCCGGCTTCCGGTCACAGAGCCAGAGCTGCAGCTGTGCACCCTTCCCCCGGCTCAGGCACAGTTACAAAAGCGGGGATACTACCTAATTCATAAACTAAGTCACACAAGACACGCGAAAGCGCTCTCGGCCGCCACAGCCGCCGCGAAGACTCCAAGTCCACACGCCAGCGACCGCCACGGCCCCACGGGCCGCCGGGAAAAAGGGGCGGGACTCCGACGACGGGGCACGCACTTCCGCCCTCCGCGGGCCCTCGCAGCCAATCAGCGTCACTCTCCCCTCCCCTTCCGCCCCTGGAAACAGGGCCCCCCAGAGCATCTTCCGGCGGGAGCTGTGCGGCTCCTTATCATGGTGAGTTGGCCCCGGGGGCTGCGGGTTTGTGTCGTGGACGGGTCGTTTAACCTGTCCGCGGGGGCATGAAGGTCTTACAGCCGCTCGCACGAGGGCTCTTCGGGGGTCTTCCGAGTCACAGTCGGGCCCCCGAGAGAAGGCCCTGGGGTAGCTTTCGGTTCCTCTCGCCCCTGGACGAGTTTTCAACATCAGGACATTTCCTGGATGTAAAAATGAATTAGCCGGGCGCCGGCGGCTCACGCCTGGAATCCCCACTCCTCAGGAGGCTGAGGTCCGAGGGTCCCAGAGCCAGCCTGGACAGCCAAGACCGTGAGACTCTTATTCCTCGGAACTGCAAAAAGCCAGAGTGCCGCTGTGGTTCAAGTGGTGGGGCGCCCAGCCTTGAGCGCGAAAGCTCGGGCCCAGCGCCCAGGCCCCGAGCGCGAAAACAAAACAAAAGCCTCTCGACCAGCGTCGGCAGCCACGAGACCGACTAACAACAGAGCAGAAAGGAAAGCTGTAGCAACAGCAACCATAATATCGATGCAACAGCGGTGGTGATGTCAAGAGAAAGAAAAGCAGTAGGGTTTTAACGATGACACCCTATTCGGCAGCTCAAATTGATCGATTGAGTGGCAGACAGCTTAATACAGCAACAGCTTTCATTAGGACCAGTGTCTCGACGAAGTAAAGGTGCTGATAGATCTTTACTTCTGCACCAGTAGGAAAGAATGCTAGGTCCCAGTATGTGTTAAGGCTGTTAGGATATGGTATTTCCTGTAAGATTGACTAAAGGAATTAGTTGCTTTATGGTTAGCAATCCAGTAGTTCGGTCTCAGTTTTATCTGAAGGTAAGAGCTGGATGTGATGGTGCTTTTGAGGATGTGGCCAGATTGGACTACAAAACAACTTGTTACCTAATGGTAAGCAGGTAGTTGTGGTTTTTACTGTTCAGGTATTAGCCCAACCTGGAGCTAGTGGCTCTTGCCCGTAATCCTAGCTATTCTGGAGGCTGAGATGTGAGATGTAAGGTCAGTCCTGGGCAGGAAATACTTTTGTCCAAAAAACTGGAAGTGGATTTGTGGCCCAAACGGTAGAGCGCTAGTTTTGAGCAAAAAAGTTGAGGGACAGCCTCCAAGCCCTGAGTTCAAGTCACAGAACCAGCTGAAACACAATTTTTTTGTGTGCTTTTGGAAACTATCAGAAAGAACTCATAAAAAACAAAGAACTTCTTGATGGCCTTATTTATGAGAAAGGCATATTTCTGTGTCTTAGTTAACACTCAAAGTTTCTTAAGTGAATTAGATCGTAAAGTTCTTTCACAATATCATCTGTAATTTTTCTGTAATCCTGGGGCTAGGAATGTGGCTTAGTGGTAGAGTGCTTGTCTAGCATGCATGAAACCCTGGGTTTGATTCCTCAGTACCACATACACAGAAAAAGCTGGAAGTGGCACTGTGGCTCAGATACTCACCTTGAGCAAAAAGCAGCTTAGGGACAGTGCCCAGGCTCTGAGTTCAAGCCCCAGGACTGGCAAAAAAAAAAATCTGTAATCCTATTTGCACACAGAACATGGGTAAATACCAAACAGCCCTCAAAACCATCACCACTGTTTCTAAGATTTGACTGTATCAATTCCTTGCTTAGTTTCTCCCCTTCATCAGGTGTAACTCCACCCCGACCCTCAAGACATGTATGATATAGTCAAGATTCTCCTCCTGACAGCCTGTTTTTCACACACAGACACAATGCCTGCTTATATTCTGATGCAGTGAATAGCTTGCAAATCTAGGAACTGGACCTTTGTACCTAATTTGTATATGCTGTTCTATCTGCCTAACTTATTCTTTCTTTCTCTCTTTTTTTTTTTTTTGGGTCCAGTCGTGGGGCCTGAACTCTGGGCCTGGGCGCTGTCCCTCAGCTCTTCAGCTCAAGGCTAGCACTCTACCACTTGAGCCACAGCGCCACTTCCGGCTTTTTTCTTTTTGCTTATGTGGTGCTGAGGAATCGAACCCAGGGCCTCGAGCATGCAAGGCAAGCGCTCTACCACTGAGCCAACTTCCCAGCCCCCTAACTTATTCTTTCACCTACTCCCATGCTTATCAGTGTAACCCTTATGTGTCCTCAGTTTTATTTCAAAAGAGCCTTTCTGGGCTGGGAAGATGGCTGCCTGAGGCCCTGGGTTCGATTCCTCAGCACCACATAAGCAAAAAGAAAAAAGCCGGAAGTGGCGCTGTGGCTCAAGTGGTAGAGCGCTAGTCTTGAGCTGAAGAGCTGAGGGACAGCACCCAGGCCCAGAGTTCAGGCCCCACGACCTGACCCCCCCCCCAAAAAAAAAGAGAAGAGCCTTTCCCCATCCCCAACATTTTTTTTGTAAGAATGAAGCCCTAAATTCAAACTATACAATCACTAAAATACCTATTTTTTTAAATACGTAAGCAACAATTTCATCATGTAAAGATAAAAACCATACCATAAAGATAAAAACCACACCATAAAAGCTTGCCCCTCATGAAGAGTGGGGCCACCTAAAAACACTCATAAAGAGTGGGGCACTGTGACCCATGCCCATAATCCCAGCTACTCAGGAGGTAGAGATCTGAGAGCTAGCCCTGGTATACAAATCTGAGAGGCTTATCTCCAATTAACTAGAAAAAAGCAGAATCTAGAAGTGTGGCTCAAGTGATAGAGCGCCACAGTACATTTATGAAGGGATATGAAGATGAAGGGAAAATAAAGAGTTAAATTATATACCTTCTTTATGTACAGCTTTAACATGTAAATTTGACTCTGCTTATTATCAGTAGTGTTTATATCTCATACCAGACTGTTAGAATTATGTAGTTGCTTGTCTTTCTCCCTGTGTAGACTGTAAACTCATTAAAACATGGTATTCCCAGATGCTTGATTGTACAATGGTTGGCCCAGGGTTTGTTTGTTTTTTTATTGTGAAAATACCGTACAGAGGGGTTACAATTACATGAGCAAGGTAATGAGTACATTTCTTATCAAGCATTGTTGCCTCCTTCTTTGTTTCCCCCTCCCATCCCTTCCCATCTCCAACCCCCCTCAAGTTTTTAAATAAATATATTTTATAGAATAATAAATATTTGTGCTTGTAACAGTGATACAGGAGAATTGTGTGTGTGTGTGTGTGTGTGTGTGTGTGTGTGTGTGTGTCTTTCTGTCTACCTGTTGCCAGGGGATTGAATTTAGAGCCTTTTTGGTTGTTACTGTTTTTGTGCTAGTCCTAGGGCTTGAATTCAGGGCCTGGATGCTATCCCTGAGTTTTTCTGCTCAAGACTCTACCAGTTGAGCCACAGTTCCACTTCAGTCTTTTTTTTGGTGGTTAGTTGGAGATAAGAATTTCATGGCCTTTCCTGTATGGGCTGACTTTGAACAATGAGCTTCAGATTTCAGCTTCCTGAGTACTTAGGATTACAGAAGTGAGCCACCTGCACCTAACTGAGCCTTGTTTTTTAAACAAGCATTCAACTCTGAGCCATCCCCTAAGGTTTATTTATTGGTGCAGGTCCTGGAGCTTTAACTCAGGGCGAGCTACTGGCACATGGTGATTTTTTTATTTATTTTTATTTGGGTGAGGCAGTATTGGGGTTTAAATTTAGCTTTGCATTTACTAGACAGGCAGTCTACTACATGAGCTACACCCACACCTCACTGATTTTTTTTAAAGATATTTAGAAAACACCTTTATGAGCTGTGTTTATTTATAAAAACATGTGTTCTTAGAAAATGTGAAGCCATGGGCTGGGAAGGTGGCTTAGTGGTAGAGTGTTTGCCTAGCATGCATGAAGCCCTGGGTTCGATTCCTTGGTACCACATAAGCAGAAAAAGCCATAAATGGTGCTGTGGCTCAAGTGGTAGAGTGCTGGTCTTAGGCTAAAAGAAGCTCAGGGACAGTGCCTAGGCCCTGAATTCAAGCCCCAGGACTAGTCAAAAGAAAAAGGAAAGAAAGCAAGCAAGCAAGCAAGAAAAAATGTGAAGCCAGTGTAGCCATTGTCGTTAATGAAATTACTAAAAACTTATACTGGAAGATAGCAAGATGAATACACTCCTGTAGTTAATCAGAGTACCATCAAAAGCACTAGGTTAGTGTTTGCTTGTACCCTTCTGGGCAAAAGTAAATTTTGCCTTGCTGATAGAGAGGGGAAAAAAGCCCCACTAGGTGTAGTTAGACTTCATATAAGAGCTGACACTGAGCCAAGCGCTGGTGGTTCAAGTCTGTAATCCTAGCTACTAAGGAGGCTGAGATCTGAGGATCACAGTTGGAAGCCAGGCTGGGAAGTCTTGTGAGACTCTTATCTCCAATTAATCACAGAAAATGCCAGAAGCAGTGCTGTTGTATAAGTGGGAGAGTGCTAGCCTTGAGCAAAAGGGGTTTAGGAATAGAGCTAGGCCTTGAGTTCAAGGCCCAGGACTGGCCAAAAAAAGAAAAAGTGACACATGAAATGGTACTATGAGGAAACAGGCATCTGAGGGAGAGCTTGGATTAGACAAGCCTGGAGTGCTCATGGGATAAGCTGCATTTAAAGATTTCTATCTGGAATAAGAATTAGAAAGAAATGGATAAAGTTGTTACAAAGTTGGGATTTTAGATTGCGAAATACGGAGTTTGTCCTGATATTGACAGTTAATATAGTGTTTGATTGTTCTGGAACTTTGATCAGTGTGGAGCAGGAGCTTTATCTTTTTTTTTTGCCAGTCCTAGGGCTTGGGCACCATCCCTGAGCTGCTTCTGCTCAAAGGCTAGCACTTTACCACTTTACCACTTGAGTCACAGTGCCACTTCTGGCTTTTTCTGTGTATGTGGTACTGAAGAATCAAACCCAGAATTTCATGCATGCTAAGCAAGCAATCTACCACTAAGCCACATTCGCGGCCCAGGAACTTTATCTTTTACAAAACCTTGCTGAGCCAGGCACAAATGGCACAAGCCTGTAATTCTGGGCACTCTAGAGGCTCTTAGGATCCTGGTTTAATTAACCACCAAAAATCTGTAAGTAGAGCTATGGCTTAAGTGGTAAAGCCTTGAGCATAGGGACCACAGTCCAATCCCTGATCTCAAGCCTCAGGATAGAAACACAAGTGCACGCATATGCACGCAGGAATACACACACATGCACAATGGTTTAGTTATTCCTTTTTATCATGAAAAAATTCATACATAAAAGTACATATCACTGAGCATCAACAGTTATAAATATTTTCTTATACCACAATGTAACAGCATTTTCTGCTTTTTGTGTGTGTGTGTGTCTGGTTGTGGGGCCTGAACTCTGGGCCTGGGCGCTGTCCCTCAGCTCTTCAGCTCAAGGCTAGCGTTCCACCACTAGAGCCACAGCACCACTTCCAGCTTTTTTTTTCTGCTTATGTGGTGCTGAGGAATCGAACCCAGGGCCTCATGCATGCAAGGCAATCGCTCTACCACCGAGCCACCTTCCCAGCCCAGCATTTTCTGCTTTTTTGGGGGTCTGAACTCTGGGCCTGGGCACTGTCCCTCAGCACTTCAGCTCAAGGCTAGCTCTCTACCACTTGAGCCACAGCACCACTTCCAGTTTTGTGAGTGGTTTATTGGAGATAAGAGTCTCACTGCCTTTCCTGCCCGGGCTGGCTTTGAACCGGGATCCTCAGATCTCAGCCTCCTAAGTATCTAGGATTACAGGTGTGAGCCACCATGCCCAGCTGGAATATACATACTTATAAATACTGAAATGTTTTTTAACAATGTAGGAAAACCATGCCTTCATTTGAATTGAATCAGAAAGTTTTTCACATTAATACCCTAGTTCCAAGGCATTCTAGGACTTTAGTATTTCAGTCTAATTAGTTAACTACACTGAGATAGACTATAATATTTTTGTTATATCAAAGAAAGCATTTGTTAAAATTCAAATATTTAGGTATCTGGTGGCACTTAGTAATCAAATTATTAAGTATGACCTTTTGACAATCCTGAAAGGCTTTTCTCCCCAAGGTGAAACAACTACTTGCTCTTGGAAACTTTGTCACATAAGTAAGTCAGTAGGGCCATGACTTTTCAGCATGTAAAAAGTTTAATATTCTTGAATGATTAGCACCTAGTAAGCATAGTATTGTTCGCTAATATTCCCATTATTGCCAGAAAGTAGGAGTTCAATTAATTATAGCATACAATTTAAATTCTGCCTTGTAGTTTTCCTTATAGACATAGGTTTTTTCCCCTTAGGTCTATACCACACCCCCACTCCAAGATAAAATTATGCATAAAATTATGTCAAATATTTATTTATTTATGTGCCATTATTGAGACTTAAATTCAGAGCCTGGGCTCTCTCCCTGAGCTTTTTTGCTCAAGACTAACACTCTCACTTGAGCTATAGCTCCACTCGCAGCATTTTATGGTTGATCGGAGAGAAGAGTCTCAGACTTTTCTTGGCCAGGCTGCCTTCCAAGTGCAATTCTCAAATTTCAGCCTCCTACGTAGGATTTCAAATGTGAGCTACTGATACCTGGCCAGTTTTATGTTTTACGTTTTTGTGTATGCCGGTATGGAGGCTGAACTTAGGGCCTGGGTGTTATCCCTTAGCTTTTTCACTCAAGACTGGCACTCTATTACTTGAACCACAGGTAGTCCCATGCTGTGTACTAGCAAGAGCCATGGAGACTAGCTAGGATGTCAGATGCTTTGACTGAATGTCCAAAAGAAAAATCTCAGGGATTTTCCTTTAATAGTTGCCAGGACTTTCATTTGTTTAGTTTTAGTTAGGTGAACTATCAAAGTTTTGCTGTATTTGCTTGTTTTATTTTTTCTGAACTTCAAAAGGTTGTACAAAGGGTTTACAATTTAATCGGTCCACCTAAGTGTTCAGGGCTTCTGATCATCACTTCCAGCATTGTCCCCAGCCCATCGGCTTCCTCTCCAGATTCATTTTACATTTCTTGTTTCCTTTATCACATATGTATATTGAAAGTGTTGTTGTATTAGTCCTGTGGCTTCTTTATTCATCCACCTCCTCCCACTAAACTCCCCCCCATACACTCTCATTCATCTTCCTGATACTCATTTTAGTAAATGAATGTGAATTGTTTGAAAGGTTCACGCCTGCATATACTATGGTCTTCTGAATTGTGTATATAAGCATGTGCTTCTGTGTGTGTTTACTTGGGAGGTTGTGTTTTGATTAGAAGATTCACATATGAGGGGCTGGGAAAGTGGCTCAGTGGTAGAGTGCTTGCCTTGCATGCTCGAGGCCCTGGGTTCGATTCCTCAGCACCACATAAGCAAAAAGAAAAAAGCCGGAAGTGGCGCTGTGGCTCAAGTGGTAGAGTGCTAGCCTTGAGCTGAAGAGCTGAGGGACAGCACCCAGGCCCAGAGTTCAAGCCCCACGACCGGACCAAAAAACAAAAAAAAGAAGATTCACATATGAGAGAAAACATGTGCCCTTTTTATTTCTGGGCCTGGTATTTTTCAGATTATAAGGTTTTCTTGCCTTACCTGCTTAAAAATCAAAAGTGCAATCTTAGGTGGGTGCAAATGGCTCACACCTATAATCCTAGCTACTCAGGAGGCTAAGATCTAAGGATCACAGTTCAAAGCCAGCCCAAGCAGAAAAATCTGTGAGACTCTTCAATTAACCACCAAAGACAGAAGTGGAGCTGTGGCTCAATTGTCAAAGCACCAGTCTTGAGTGAAAAAGCCAGGCAAGATTACAAGGTCTAGGTTTGGAGTTATGGTTCAGTTGGTATTGAAAGCAATGAATGAAACCATCAGGTACTACTGAGTTCAAGTACCAGTTTCAAACAAACAATTGGGAGGGAGGGAGGGAGGGAGGGAGGGAGGGAGGGAGAGAGAGAGAGAGAGAGAGAGAGATTGCAAGATGGCAAGTTAAAGCCCCAGTATTGGCACATCTAACAGTGCAATCTGAAGCTAAAATGCCTGGGTTTGCATTCCTTTTCAGCTATTTTCCCCACCTTTGTGATTTTAGACAATTTAATAACATTATTTACACCTCATAGGGTTATTTGAGTATTAAACCAATGAACACATATAAAGTGTTTAGAATAAGTGCTTGTCATATATAAAACACTCAATAAAATTTTTTGTTAATACTGTGTCCAATCACAGGAACAATGGAATATTAGATAACTTACATGTTAATTTGTATACTTTTATTTCAAAGGGGACAATTCATCTGTTTCGAAAACCACAGAGATCCTTTTTTGGAAAGTTATTAGAGGAATTTAGACTTGTAGCAGCTGACCGAAGGGTAAGTTATTTCTTTTTTTTGTTTTTTGTTTTGTTGCCAGTTCTGAGGCTTGATCTCAGGGTCTGGGCACTATCCCTGAGCTTCTTTTTTTTTTTTTTTTTTGGTCGGTCGTGGGGCCTGAAAGCTGGGCCTGGGCGCTGTCCCTCAGCTCTTCAGCTGAAGGCTAGCACTCTACCACCTGAGCGTCAGCCCCACTTCTGGTTTTTCTGCTTACGTGGTGCTGAGGAATCGAACCCAGGGCCTCATGCATGTAAGGGAAGCACTCCACCACTGAGCCACCTTCCCAGCCCCTCCCTGAGCTTCTTTTACTCAAGGCTAGTGCTCTACTACTCGAGCTACAGTGCCACTTCCAACTTTTTCTGTTCATGTGGTACTGAGGAATCGACCCCAGGGCTTCATGCATTCAGGGCAAGTACTCTACCACTAAGCCACATTCCCAGCCCTGTAAGTTATTTACCTCAGTTTTAATTATTGCATAAACAACTTTTAAAAATCACTGTCTTTGGGGGGGAGAGGGGAGGCTGGGAAGTGATGTGAAGGGTAAACAAAGGAGGAGGCTGCAATGCTTGGTAAGAAATGTACGCATTATCCTGCCCATGCAATTGTAACCCCTCTGTACAGTATTTTCACAAATAAAATTAAAAAAAATAAGGTAAAAAAAAATCACTGTCTTTCTTACTATTCTTCATTTTTATATGTTGGATAAGTATTTCTTTCATTCTTTTTGTTGTTGTTGGTCATGGGGCTTGAACTCTGAGCCTGAGTGAGCACTGTCCCTCAGCTCTTCAGCTCAAAGCTATTGCTCTGCCACTTGAGCCACAGTGCTACTTCCAGTTTTCTGGTGGTTAATTGGAGATAAGTGTCTCACAGACCTTTCTGCTTGGGCTGGCTTTGAACCATAATCCTCAGATCTCAGCTTTCTGAGTAGCTGGGATTACAGGCATGAGCCACTGGTGCCGGGCTGGGTAAGTATTTCTTTAGTGTAGAATTACAGTTGTTTTGCTTTGGTAAAAAGAAGCAGTACTTCAGTTCTTTTTTATTTCTTTTTTTCTTGTTTTGTTTTCTTCTTTGTTGTTTTATTTTGTTTTGAGATACAGTCTCCCTGTGTTCCCAAGCTGGCCTCCAGCTTTTTATGTAACCCAGGCTGTCCTTTAACGTGTTGTATGGTACTAGCTAGCTTCCAACTCTCCATCCTCCTATTTCAACCTCCTAATACTGGGATTACAGGTGTGCATCACCACACCCATCTGAAACATGTTGATCTTCCTTTCTGTTTCACTTAGGGAAAAGAAAAGAAATAATCAGAACAAAACGAAACAACAACCAAAAAAACCTTCTACATCTTATCATGAGCAAATCATGCAACACTTCCCTCCTATATCTGAGGGAACTGTCCAGTTATGTAGGGGCAATCCATTTTGCCAGTCATGTTCCTAAAACTTGGTTACTTCCACTAACTCATTTTATTCATTTGATTTTTTTTTTTGAGGGGAGTATTGGTCCTGGAGCTTGACCTTAAAGACTGGGCACTGTCCCTGAGTTTTTTTACTCAAGATTCGTGCTTTACCACTTGAGCCACATCTTCACTTCCAGCTTTTTGGTGGCTAATTGGAGATAAGTGTCTCATGGTCTTTCCTCCCTGGGCTGCCTTCAAATTGTGGTCCTCAAATCTCAGCCTCCTTTTTATTTCATTTTATTTGCCAGTTCTGAGGCTTGAACTCAGGGCCTGGGCACTGTCCCTGAGCTTCTTTTCTTTTTTGGGGGGGGGTCATCGTGGGGCCTGAACTCTGGGCCTGGGCGCTGTCCCTCAGTTCTTCAGCGCAAGACTAGTGCTCTACCCCTTGAGCCACAGCACTACTTCCGGCTTTTTTCTTTTTGCTTATGTGGTGCTGAGGAATGGGGCCTCATGCATGCAAGGCAAGCGCTCTACCACTGAGCCATCTTCCCAGCCCTCCCTGAGCTTCTTTTTGCTCAAGGCTAGCACTCTGCCACTTGAGCCACAATGCCACTTCCTGCTTTTTCTGTTTATATGGTACTAAGGAATCGAACCCAGGGCTTCATGCATGCTAAGCAAGTCCTCTACCACTAAGCCACATTACCAGCCCAAATCTCAGCCTCTTGAGTAACTAGGATTAAAGGATTGGAGACTTGAGCTGGTGATACCTGGCTTTATTAGAATTTTGAAACAGATTTTCATTTTTCTCCTATTGACTTTTTCATTACTTTGGAATTTCCTTTGCTACTTTTCCCTCTTCTTTCTGGCCTCTGAGTTTTGGAATGTGAGCTTGATCCAACCTCTTCTTTTTATGTTTATATATATTTAGGAATAATGGCTGGTTTCATCTGACTGCTGTGACTTTGATAATTTTTTCCCCTTCATTTTTTATTTTTTTTTAATTTGTGGTACTTGGGTTTTTGTTTTTTTTTGTCGGTCATGCGGCTTGAACTCTGGGCATGGGCGCTGTCCCTGCACTCTTCAGCTCAAGGCAAGCACTCTACCGCTTGAGCCACAGCACCACTTCCAAGGTACTTGGGATTTAAACAGACAAGTTCAGCACCTCTTACTTGCTAGGCAAACATTCTTCCTCTTGAGCCACTATTTCATATTTGTATTTCAAACCCTAATACTTCTCCTACCTCTGATTCCTATATATAATAGACTTCTCAGTATTTCCATCTGTATATCTAATAGGTCTTTCAACATAATATGTTCACATCTGAATTTGATCTTCAGACTCTTCCTCTTCACACTTCATTATTCTGGTGCTTAGGAATACTTAGTCAGAAAAATATAGTCATGATCATCTCCTTTCTGTCCCTCATTTCTCCACATATATAAGCAAATCTGCTACTTCTGTCTTCTATATAGTACCAGGTTCACATTGCCACACCCAGTGAAATTTACGTTCCCTATCCTTCTTTTCTGACATACAGAATCACTGTCCTTACGAGACCCATGACTGGTCATTAATAAATAATATCAGTAGTATCAGCATCATTTTCCTCATATCATTTCTCAGGTCTCTGATATCTCAATCCTAATGCTCCTTCATGGGATATTCTGTTCTTGGCTGTAGAAATTTCTGAACATTATCAAAAGTTCATGCTGGGTTTTTGTTTGTTTGTTTGTTTTGGGGTTTTTTTTTGGTGGAACACAGGGGCTAAGGATCAAACCTAGGGCCTTATACATGGGAGAATGTGCTCTGCCACCGAGCTACACATCTATAGACCCAATCTAGTAATTATTGTTATTATCTTTTTCTTTTTCTTCTTGCTAATCTTAGGGCTTGAACTCTGAGCCTGGTCACTGTCCCTAAGCTTCTTTTGCTCAAGGCTAGCATTCTACTACTTGAGCCACAGCTCCACTTCTGGCTTTTTCTGTGATTAGTTGAAGATAAAAGTCTCACAGACCTTCTTGCCTAGTCTGGCTTCAAACTGTGATCCTCAGATCTCAACCTCCTGAGTAGGTAGGATAACAGGTGTGAGTCACAGGCACCCAGCTGTTAAAATCATAGTATATTCAATAATATACTCATCACAACATCTTCTGAGATTCTCCTCTGGATTTTAGAAAATTGCCTTGTGGCTTTTCTAGAGTTGTGACTACCAGCTCTGTGCTACTTCACTTCCTTCCATCTCCAGTCTCTCTTCGTCTTTTATTACCTTCTCTTCTTTCTCAGAGAGGTGATTCTTTTCTTTTTTTTTTTAATTTTTTATTGTAAAGATACTATACAGAGGGTTACAGTTACATGAGTGAGGTAATGAGTACACTTCCTCTTGAACATTGTTAGCCCCTCCATTGTTTTACCCCTACCATCCCCTCCCTCCCTCCCTTCCCCGAAGTTCTTTTTTTTTTGATTGTGATTAAGTGATTACATAATTTCTAAGTCATAAATTCATTCTAACTTTCCTGGAGCAAATTGTCTATCACAGTCTGTAATATATAACAGTGTTCACATGTTATACACCATACATGTGATCAGCAGCATGGGGATATTTAGTAGTGGTTCAACCAGATGAGCAGGAGTTCTTTGTTTCTTAAGTCCTGTTAGTTTTGTCGAATCAGAGAGGTGATTCTTTTCTAAGCCTGTACCTTCCATCTGAGCTCTAAGATCAACTGACACCTCACCTTTACAACAAAAGCCTTCATGAAGTTCTTTCCTTTGCTTTGCAGGAAGCATAGGTCTCTGTTTGTAGAGCTTGGGAAATACTTGAAAATACTTTATTTTATTTCTGCCTTGATTTGTGTAATGCCCTTTCTTCTCTTCCTGACTAAATCCTAACTATTTGCAAGGCTATTTGCAGTCCCATTTGTAAATAATCACTTTTAGATTGCTCTTTATTTTGGTATAATTATAAAATTATAGAACACTTACAAAATTAGTATGGAGGACACTACTTTGCCTATACTCACGTACTGCTTATATGTTTTCCCATGAGCTTTTCATCACCTCTTTCTACGCACTTGTAGAGACAACATGGTATATATATAAAGCATTGTTTTCTTAGCTCTTTGGGAGTCCATGTTAGAATTCATCTCTTCAAAAAAATCCCCTTTTGGATTAACATTGACCAAGAAGTATGCTCATAGCCTAACTTACAAAATTATAATCCCTTTGTACAACTATTTAATAATTTTTGTTTAAAAAAACACTTCTGGAATCATTTTATTTATTTTGCCAGTCCTAGGGCTTGAACTCAGGCCTGGACACTGTCCCTCAGCTTTTGTTCAAGGCTAGCACTCTACCACTTGAGCCACAGCATCACTTCCAGCTTTTTCTGTTTATATGGTACTGAGGAACTGAACCCAGACTTTCATGTATGCTAGGCAAGCACTCTACTACTAAGCCACACTCCCAGCCCTGGAATCATTATTTTAAATTTGTCTATTATATTAATTTGAGTAATAATCATTTTGGTAGATATAGAAAATGTGACAAATATATTGAAGGAACTTGTGCTTATTCTTGTGAATATCAGAGTAAACAGCAACATCAAGCTGGGTGCCTATGGCTCACACCTGTAATCCTTACTACTCAGCAGGTTAAGATCTGAGGATGGAGCCGGGCGCTGGTGGCTCACGCCTGTAATCCTAGCTACTCAGGAGGCTGAGATCTGAGGATCGCGGTTCAAAGCCAGCCCGGGCAGGAGAGATCGTGAGACTCCAGCCCGGGCAGGAGAGATTGTGAGACTCCTATCTCCAATAAACCACCAGAAAACCGGAAGTGGCGCTGTGGCTCAAGTGGTAGAGCGCTAGCCTTGAGCTGAAGAGCTGAGGGACAGCGCCCAGGCCCAGAGTTCAAGCCCCACGACCGACAAAAAAAAAAAAAAAAAGATCTGAGGATGGCAGTTTGAAGCCAGCCAGGCAGGAGAGTCTCTGAAACTCTCACCTCCAATTAAACCAGGAAACTGGAAGTGGCAGCTTGGCTCAAAGTGGTAGAGCTCTAGCCTTGAGCAAAAATGCTTAGGGACAGTGCTTAGGCCTGGAGTTCAAGCCCCATGACCAATCAGAAAAAAGCAGCAACATCTACAGACCCAGTAAAATTTGTTAGCACTGTGCAAATAATAATGATTCTCCTCTTCACAGTCCTGGAAGATACTGTTGTTTGGTTCCATAAACTTGATATGCACTGGCTTCCTGCTTATGTGGTGCAGTTCTACTAACAGTATAGGTATGTCACTATTTATACTTGCATGGAGTTGCATTTTCATATTTTATTTTAGATAAAGCTATATTTTCCTTTACCTTGAATGTATTTTGAAATATATATAACCCAAATTCTTCAAACAAGAGATAGCAGAGGCAGGGAGAAAAATGGTCAAAGGGCTTTATGCATTTACTGCTTCATTTTTCCTGATATAAATCAGATTCTAAAGTGAGCTTTTGTACAAGCCCATTTTGGTTGTATATTAATCAATTTACTACATAATTGCCAATGCATGAGGTTGCACAGCTACTCCAAACTTATTTTTTAGGTAATATATAATTTCTGATATGAGCAAGTTGTTTAGCTATATTTTCTTAAGCTACCGCCAGTAGATCACACCTATAATTCTACCTACTCAGCAGGTTGAAACATGAGGATCACAGTTCAAAGCCAGCCAGGGCAGGAAACTCCATGAGACTCTTACTCCAATTAACTACCAAAAAACAGAAACTAGAGCTGTGATTCAAAGTAGTAGAACATTAGTCTTGAGCACAAAAGCTTGGGGACAGTACTCAGGTCCTGAATTCAAGCCCCAGCAATGACATACACACACATACACAAAAAGGGAGGGAAGTAGGGAAGAGAAAAGGAAGGAAAGAAAAAAGGAAAGAATCAGGGAAGGATTAAGTAACATTTTAATCAACCTTTCTGTTGTTTTGCAGCTTTAACCGCTTATACTTACCTGACCATTTTTGATCTTTTTAGGTAAGTTTTTTTTAATCTGATTTAGAACTAATAGGATTTGTTGTAACTGAATTTATAAAGACCTTGTTTTGCTCAAAGGAAAATGATTTGCTAAATAAGTAAATGTATCAACATAGAACATACATACAAATAACAGTTTAAAACTTATAAGAAAAATTTTACTTAACAACAGAAATGATAAACATTCAGGCATAAACCTCAGATGCACACATCCTATGTATGTTATTGTAAGGAAACTTGGTCACAAGCAAGAAACGGAGAAGCCACCACTTAAGAGGCCAAATTATAAGTCCTTATTGGAGAGCTGGAAGACTGCTGGTGGACTTATGGCTCAAAGACCAGCAACCCTGAATGCAGCAACTAGCACAAAGCTTCTATAGGCCAAAACTGCACAGAGTGTGTGGAATCAAATGCAAAAGCAAAGCAAACTAGATCAGGACATTAAAACCTAATAGGAAAGCAAGCCATCTAGGGAAACAATCAGGAAATCAAGGGCCAGTTACCTGGGGGAAGCATAGACCCAGTCTCCTTACTTCAGTGAAAACTTCAAAAATTGCTGGGTGCCAGTGGCTCATGCCTGTAATCCTAGCTACTGAGGAGGCTGAGATCTGAGGATTGTTGCAGTTCAAAGCCAGCATGGGCAGAAAAGTCCATGAGACTCTTATCTCCAGTAAACCACCAGAAAACTGGAAGTGTACCATGGCTCAAGTGGTAGAGCACTTGCCTTGAGCTGAAGAGCTGAGGGACAGTACCCAGGCCCAGACTTCAGGCCCCACGACTGGACCCCCCCCCAAAAAAAAAAAAGAGTCTTACAGACTTCCCTGCCCAGGCTGGCAGATCATGACCACCACACTGCCCAGCTGTGATATATATTTATATATAGGTAAACATAGTATCTACAATATAAATTAAGTACTAGTCATAGCTTCAGGTATCCATTAGGGGTGTGGGAATGTATCCTCTTCATGAACGGGAGAATTGTAAATGAGAAGTAAGGCCAGGCATAGTGGTTCACAGCTGTAATCCAAAGACTTTGGAGGCTGAAGCAAGAGGGTCATGAGTTTAAGGTTAAACTTTGCTATATAGTGAGTTCATGGAGAGTTTGGGTTACATAATGAGATCTATCTGAAAAAGAAAAAACTGGATTCAAGGGAAGAAGGATGAATAAATGTAGTCATTATAATCAATGTACATTATGTAACAAATGAACTGTGTAACATGAGGATGGGGATGAGAGGGGAAAATGAGGGAGAAGAAAGGGATGACATTGACCAAGAAGCATTGTCCTCATAACCTGATGTATGGAATTGTAACCCCTTTATATAACTACTTAATAGTAACTTATTTAAAAGAAGAAGAAGAAGAAGCCAGGTGCCAAGGCTCATGCTTGTAATCCTAGCTACTCAGAAGGCTTGAGAGATCTTAGGATCATGGTTCCAAATCAGCCCAGGCAAGAGAGTCCATGAGGGAATGTGGCTTAGTGGTAAAATGCTTGCCTAGCTTGCATGAGGCCTTAGGTTTGATTCCTTCATACCACATAAGATTAATAACGTACAAGGAAAAATAATCATTGAAATTATTAAAAAACAAAAAAGAAAGTTAATGAGACTCTTATCTGTAGTTAACCAC
>NW_012267236.1:4008438-4016914 GCF_000151885.1 Dipodomys ordii | reverse complement strand
AACTTTCCTTTGTCCAATGTACCATTCATTGAAATTATATATGTTTTGAGCAAGACCAATTACAATGGGTCAGTTACTTACATAATGGGGCAAATTAAAAATATACTTTTGCCAGGTACCAATGGCTCTTGCCTGTAGCTCCTCAGGAGGCTGAGGTCTTAGGATCACAGTTCAAAGCCAGCTCAGGCAGGAAAGGTCATGAGAGTCTTATCTCCAGTTAAACACCAGAAAACCAGAAGTAGACTCGTGGCTCAAAGTAGAGCACTAACCTTAAGCAAAAGAGCTCAGAGACAGCAGCCAGGCCCTGAGTTCAAGCCCCATGACCAACAACAACAAAAAAGTACTACTGAAATTTACTAGAGTGGGATTATTATTCTGATAATCAATTATAAGATTATGGAACTCTTAAGTCAAAACTGTTATTTTATTTGTTTGTTTGGGCACTGTCCTTGAGCCACAGCACCACTTCTGGCTCTTTCTGTTTATATGGTAGTGAGGAATCGAACCCTGGGCTTCATGCATGCTCTCTACCACATTCACAGCCCCAAAACTTATTTATAAATGATAGAAATCTAACTAAAGCTGGTTTAGAGAGAAAATAGGGTTTTTGATAATTTATGTAACAAAACTGTATGGAGAAAATAACTAGCATAGGAACTAGCCTGCAAAGACATTTTTTCCTTGCATCTCAGACCTACTTTTTTCTTCTGGAAAAGTCAGATTTAGTCCTTCTGATCACTTTTCTCCACCAGCCTGTAAAAACTCCTAGCAAGACCTAACTGTTGTCTTCTCATTTTACCTTCATACTTTCATCCTAGAGCTGAAACAGCTCTAGTGTAGAAAATGATGAGAAAGAACTGTTGATTGAGGGCTGGGAAGGTGGCTCAGTGGTAGAGCGCTTGCCTTGCATGCCTGAGGCCCTGGGTTTGATTCCTCAGCACCACATAAGCAAGAAGAAAAAAGCCAGAAGTGGCACTGTGGCTCGAGTAGTAGAATGCTAGCCTTGAGCTGAAGAGCTGAGGGACAGTGTCCAGGCCCAGAGTTCAGGCCCCACGACTGGACCCCCCCCCCAAAAAATTATCAAAACAAAGAACTGTTGATTGAGTTTGGGCCATCAGCCATTTTTTTTTGTTGTTGTTGTTGGTGTGAACTTAGGAATGGGCACTGTCTCTGACCCTCTTTGTGCTCAAGGCTAGCACTTTTTTCCCTGAGTAGTTTGTTGTAGATAAGAGTCTCATGGGGACTTCTGCCTGGGCTGTCTTCGAACCCTGATCCTCATGTCTCAGCCTCCTGAGTAGTTAGGATTACAGGTGTGAGCCACTGGCTCTTGTCCTGGCAACTGTTTTTTTTGAAGTGTTTGAACCCAGGGTCTTACACATGCTCTACTACTGAGCTGACTCCTCAGCACAGACGTCAATCAGTCTTAGATGGGTTACTGTGGACTGAAGACAAGGTCATAAAAGGGCATGGTTCTTAGTGTGAACAGGAAAAGTGTGTGTGTGTGTGTGTGTGTGTGTGTACTTAGGGTAGTGTGTGTGTGTGTGTGTGTGTGTGTACTTAGGGTAGTGTGTGTGTGTGTGTGTGTGTGTGAACTTAGGGTATAGGCGCTGTCCCTGTACATTTTTGTTCAAGGGAAACACTCTACTAATAACATTGTAATAAATATTCCTAATGAAATCATTATCTTTTCTGAACCTCCAAAATTATTTCCTTGAGAATTTTAAGCATTTAAATTTAGTACTAGGAAACATTTCACTATTTGTTGTTGGAAAAATTATACTAAGATAGTTCCTGACCCTAGTTTAGGGTTTATAAAGCACCAACAATTAGGTTCAATATATGTTACAATGAGAGGCTGAACTGTAGTATTATTATAATAATGTTATTTGTTTCTTTCTTTCTTTATTTATGTTTGTGGGTTGTAGGGCCTGAACTCTGTCCCTCAGCTCTTCAGCTCAAGGCTAGCATTCTACGACTTGAGCCACAGCGCCACTCTGGCTTTTTTCTGCTTATGTTATGTTGAGGAATCAAACCCAGGGCCTCATGCTTGCAAGGCAAGCGCTCTACCACTGAGCCACCTTCCCAGCCCCAACCCTAGCTTTTTAAGAGGTTGAGATCTGAGGATTGCATTTAGAAGCTAGCCAGGGCAAGAAAGTACAACATATTCTTATCTCCAACTAACAACCAAAAAGCAAAAAACAGAGATGTTTCTCAAGTGGTAGAGTGCTAGCCTTGGGCAAAAGAAGCCCCCAAGCTTTGAGTTCAAGCCCCTGGACTAACACAAAAAGAAAAGAAAGGGGGAAAAAAAGCAGAATAGCATAGATAGGAACATTTCTGAGAATTTAGAATGTAATTGTAACATTTTAATGATGACTACAAACCTCAAAGCCATAAAAATTTTATGAATAAAAACTGCATTAAAATTTAAACATCTAAATAGCCTTATTATATATATTGGCTGTACTCGGCCCTAAACTCAGCATCTTGTGTTTGCTGAGCAGACACTACCAGTTGAGCCAAATCTGCAGCCATAATGTGTATGTGTATCTATGTGTTGACAAAAATAGTATCTATTGTATATGTTTTAATTTTTAACAAATGTTAATATGTATCAATGTTTAAATTTATTGTATATGTTAAAATATGTTACCTTTGTTACTATTTTCTCTTTTCTTCTCTCAGGACAACTGTATAGAAAAAATGATATTAGGTTTTATTTAACTGACTTGATGAATTATAACTTTTTTTGGTGAATTATATAACATAACTTTGTGAATTATAACTTCATCATCCATGTACACCACATGTTAGGGTGATCATTGTGACTAGTCTGTAAATTAGTAGGGTAATCTGTTAACTTAGTCTATGCAAACACTGATAACTTTGAGCAACTTAGGAATTCTGAAACTTTGATGTGTCTTTGCATGTTCTCTTCTACCTCTGGTTCTAATGCTGTTTCTTTTTTATTTTCTTTACTTAGTTTAATAACATGTTTAATAAGCTACTGGGTAATGATGAAGAAACCTAGCCCTGTCTATTCATTTGGGTAAGTTAAAATTAGTTTGTTTTCAGCTAACTTATGATTGTTAAAATAATAGTGTGGGGGCTGGGAATGTGGCTTAGTGGTAGAGTGCTTGCCTAGCATACATGAAGCCCTGGGTTCGATTCCTCAGTACCACATAAACAGAAAAAGCTAGAAGTGGCACTGAGGCTCAAGTGGTAGAGTGCTAGCCTTGAGCAAAAAGAAGCTCGGGGACAGTGCCCAGTACCTGAGTTCAAGCCCAGGAGTGGCACCAAAAATAAATAAGTAAATAAATGCAATAATAACTATAATAGTGTGGCTGGGCACTAGGATGCCTCTGGCCTATAACCCAGCTCCTTGGGAGGCTGAGATCTAAACATTCTAAAACAGTCTGGGCAAGCTGGGCGCCGGTGGCTCACGCCTATAATCTAGCTACTCAGGAGGCTGAGATCTGAGGACCACAGTTCAAAGCCAGCCTGGGCAGGAAAGTCCGTGAGACTCTTATCTCCAATAAACCACTAGAAAACCGGATGTGGCCCTGTGGCTCAAGCGGTAGAGCGCTCGCCTTGAGCTGAAGAGTGCAGGGACAGCGCCCAAGCCCAGAGTTCAAGCACCATGACTGAAAAAAAAAAAAAAGTCTAGGCAAGAAAGTCTGAGAGACTCTTATCTCCAATAAACTGAAAACAAACAGACTTACACCTGCAATCCTAGCTACTTAGGAGACTGAGAACTGAGGACTGTGGTTCAAGGCCAGCCTGAGCAGGAAAGTCTGTGAGACCCTTATCTTCAACTAACTACAAAGAAAGCTGTAAGAAGAACTGTTGCTCAAGTGGCAGAGTGTTAACCCTGAGCAAAAAAAGCTCAGGGACTAAGCTTGCTCTGGTGGCTCATGCCTGTAATCCCAGCTATTCAAAGCTGAGATCTGAGAGTCACGGTTCAAAGCCAGCCTGGCAAGAAAGTCTGTGAGACTCTTATCTCCAATAAACCCCCAGAAAAATGGAAGTGACGCTGTGGCTCAAGTGGTAGTGCGCTAGCCTTGAGCTGAAGAACTGAGGAACAGTGCCCAGATCCAGAGTTCAAGCCTCGCAACCAACCAAAAAAAAAAAGCTCAGGGACAGTGTATAGGCCCTGAGTTCAAGCCTCAGGACTGGCAATAATAATAATAATAGCGCAGTAAAAAGCTAGCTATAGTATTTTTTGGAAAAATAGAAATGGTAAACCAGTGGGGCTGGGAAGGTGGCTCAGTGGTAGAGCGCTTGCCTTGCATGCATGGTGGCTCAGTGGTAGAGCGCTTGCCTTGCATGCATGAGGCCCTGAGTTTGATTCCTCAGCACCACCTAAGCAAAAAGAAAAAAGCCGGAAGTGGCACTGTGGCTCAAGTGGTAGAGCGCTAGCTTTGAGCTGAAATGCTGAGGGACAGCGCCCAGGCCCAGAGTTCAGGCCCCTGGAACGGACCAAAAAAAAAAAAAAGAAAGAAAAATGGTAAACCAGGCACCAGTGGCTCACGCCTATAATCCTAGCTACACAGGAGGCTAAGATCTGAGGATCAGGGTTCAAAGCCAGCCTGGGCAGAAAAGTCTGTGAGACTCCTATCTCCACTAAATCATTCAGAAAAATGGAAGTGGCGCTATGGCTCAAGTGGTAGAGTGCTAGCCTTGAGCTGAAGAGCTGAGGGACAGCGCCCACGCCCAGAGTTCAAGTCCTACAACCAACAATTAAAAAAAAAGAAGAAATGCACTTGCCTAGCACAACCATCCTGATGCTTAACTCTCATTTACTCAGGCCTTTATCTTGGGGCTGGGAAGATGACTCAACGGTAGAGTGCTTGCCTTGCATGCATGAGGCCCTGGGTTCGATTCCTCAGCACCACATAAGCAGAAAAAGCCAAAGTGGCGCTGTGGCTCAAATGGTAGAGCTCTAGCCTTGACCTGAACAGCTGAGGAGCAGCACCCAGGCCCAGAGTTCAGGCCCCATTCTGCCCTCTTAGGGACCTGTTGATCAAATAGTGATAGGTAGTAAAACATCTTCCAGGGTGAGGCAAGGCTCAAGGGATAGCTTACCCTCTTACCTGAAAACATTCAGGAGGAATCTAGAAAAGAAATGTAAATGTTGGAAATATAAGTCATATTAAAATGTTTTCATTCCATTTTTTATATTTTATGAAAGAAATGTTAGTATAAAACAAACATAGTAAGTTCTTTGATTTTATTTTTGGTGTCAGGCTTGGGGTTTGAACCCAGAAACTGAGAATTGTCCCTGAGCTCTTCTGCTCAAAGTTAGTACAATGCCACTTGAGCCACAGCTCCACTTTCAGCTTTTTGCTGGTTAATTGGACATAAGAGTCTCAGAGACATCCTGCCCAGTCTGGTTTCAAGCCATGATCCTCAGATCTCAAACTCATGAATAGTTATGATTATAAGTGTGAGTCACTGTCAGCTTGCAGTTGGTTAGTATTTTTAAAATCTTGTTTTTTGGGGCTGGGAAGGTGGCTCAGTGGTAGAGCGCTTGCCTTGCATGCATGAGGCCCTGGGTTCCATTCCTCAGCACCACATAAGAAAAAAGCCAGAAGTGGCGCTTTGGCTCAAGTGGTAGAGCGCTAGCCTTGAGCTGAAGAGCTGAGGGACAGTGCCCAGGCCCAGAGTTCAGGCCCCACAACCAGACCAAAAAAAAAAAATAAAATCTTATTTTTCTTAGAGAAAGTATGAAGGAGGTTAATGGAAGTAGTTTATAGATGCTAAAGTAAATGATAGATTTTAATTTTATGCATTGATGAAGATGGATTTTTATCTTAAAACTGGATTTAACAATGCATTGCCAAAGAATTGGAGGATTTGTTTCTGTTTAGTTGGAAGATATTCTTTTATACTAGAGGATTTTTTTTTTTTTTTTTGCCCGTTCTGGGGCTTGAACTGTTCTGGGGCTTGGGCACTATCCCTGAGCTTTTTTTGCTCAGGATTAGCACTCTGCCATTTGAGCCATGGTGTCACTTCTGGCTTTTTCTGTATATATGGGTACTAAAGAATAGAATCTAGAGCTTCATGAATGCTAGGCAAGCACTCTACTACTAAGCCACATTCCCAGCCCTAAAGGATGTTTTGTTTTGTACTGTTTTGCCAGTTCTGGGACTTGAACTCAGGGCCTAGGCATTGTCCCTGAGCCTCTTTGCACTCAAGGCTAACATTCTACCGACTGAGCTACAGCACCACTTCTGTTTTTTTCCGAGTAGTTCATTGGAAGATAAGAATCTCACAGGACTTTCCTGCCCAGGCTGGCTTTGAACCTCGATCCTCAGACCTCAGCCTCATGAGTAGCTATAGTGTATTAGGAAAAAAAAAAATAAGAGTTCCTTCAGATTCAAGGAAACACCTAGAATGAAGAACTAATAATTTTCAAGTCATGTGTGGTGACACATGCTTGTAATTTAGGAGGCTGAGGCAGGAGTTTATGGCTAGCTTGGATAATATAATAAAATCCTGTCTTAAGAGGAAAAGAAAGAAATAAGAAGGAACAAGGAAGAGGGAATAAGACACGGGCACAAGAACACTCGTGGATCAAACTTTTCTTTGTCCAATGTACCATTCATTGAAATTATATATGTTTTGAGCAAGACCAATTACAATGGGTCAGTTACTTACATAATGGGGCAAATTAAAAATATACTTTTGCCAGGTACCAATGGCTCTTGCCTGTAGCTCCTCAGGAGGCTGAGGTCTTAGGATCACAGTTCAAAGCCAGCTCAGGCAGGAAAGGTCATGAGAGTCTTATCTCCAGTTAAACACCAGAAAACCAGAAGTAGACTCGTGGCTCAAAGTAGAGCACTAACCTTAAGCAAAAGAGCTCAGAGACAGCAGCCAGGCCCTGAGTTCAAGCCCCATGACCAACAACAACAAAAAAGTACTACTGAAATTTACTAGAGTGGGATTATTATTCTGATAATCAATTATAAGATTATGGAACTCTTAAGTCAAAACTGTTATTTTATTTGTTTGTTTGGGCACTGTCCTTGAGCCACAGCACCACTTCTGGCTCTTTCTGTTTATATGGTAGTGAGGAATCGAACCCTGGGCTTCATGCATGCTCTCTACCACATTCACAGCCCCAAAACTTATTTATAAATGATAGAAATCTAACTAAAGCTGGTTTAGAGAGAAAATAGGGTTTTTGATAATTTATGTAACAAAACTGTATGGAGAAAATAACTAGCATAGGAACTAGCCTGCAAAGACATTTTTTCCTTGCATCTCAGACCTACTTTTTTCTTCTGGAAAAGTCAGATTTAGTCCTTCTGATCACTTTTCTCCACCAGCCTGTAAAAACTCCTAGCAAGACCTAACTGTTGTCTTCTCATTTTACCTTCATACTTTCATCCTAGAGCTGAAACAGCTCTAGTGTAGAAAATGATGAGAAAGAACTGTTGATTGAGGGCTGGGAAGGTGGCTCAGTGGTAGAGCGCTTGCCTTGCATGCCTGAGGCCCTGGGTTTGATTCCTCAGCACCACATAAGCAAGAAGAAAAAAGCCAGAAGTGGCACTGTGGCTCGAGTAGTAGAATGCTAGCCTTGAGCTGAAGAGCTGAGGGACAGTGTCCAGGCCCAGAGTTCAGGCCCCACGACTGGACCCCCCCCCCAAAAAATTATCAAAACAAAGAACTGTTGATTGAGTTTGGGCCATCAGCCATTTTTTTTTGTTGTTGTTGTTGGTGTGAACTTAGGAATGGGCACTGTCTCTGACCCTCTTTGTGCTCAAGGCTAGCACTTTTTTCCCTGAGTAGTTTGTTGTAGATAAGAGTCTCATGGGGACTTCTGCCTGGGCTGTCTTCGAACCCTGATCCTCATGTCTCAGCCTCCTGAGTAGTTAGGATTACAGGTGTGAGCCACTGGCTCTTGTCCTGGCAACTGTTTTTTTTGAAGTGTTTGAACCCAGGGTCTTACACATGCTCTACTACTGAGCTGACTCCTCAGCACAGACGTCAATCAGTCTTAGATGGGTTACTGTGGACTGAAGACAAGGTCATAAAAGGGCATGGTTCTTAGTGTGAACAGGAAAAGTGTGTGTGTGTGTGTGTGTGTGTGTGTACTTAGGGTAGTGTGTGTGTGTGTGTGTGTGTGTGTACTTAGGGTAGTGTGTGTGTGTGTGTGTGTGTGTGAACTTAGGGTATAGGCGCTGTCCCTGTACATTTTTGTTCAAGGGAAACACTCTACTAATAACATTGTAATAAATATTCCTAATGAAATCATTATCTTTTCTGAACCTCCAAAATTATTTCCTTGAGAATTTTAAGCATTTAAATTTAGTACTAGGAAACATTTCACTATTTGTTGTTGGAAAAATTATACTAAGATAGTTCCTGACCCTAGTTTAGGGTTTATAAAGCACCAACAATTAGGTTCAATATATGTTACAATGAGAGGCTGAACTGTAGTATTATTATAATAATGTTATTTGTTTCTTTCTTT
>NW_012267236.1:4000277-4008143 GCF_000151885.1 Dipodomys ordii | reverse complement strand
TTTTTCTTTTTGCTTATGTGGTGCTGAGGAATGGAACCCAGGGCCTCAGGCATGCAAGGCAAGCGCTCTACCACTGAGCCACCTTCCCAGCCCAGTTCTCAGTTTCTTAAGTAATTGGGTTACAGACATGAGCAACTAGTGCCTACTCTGATAGTGGTGACTTCTAATTAGGGCCATGACTAGGTCTTGGGAAATTATGTTGAATAAAGAGATACCTTTTTTTGGGGGGGGTCAGTATTGATGCTTGAAATCAGGGCCTAAGCTCTGTCCCTTGGCTTTTTTTTTGCTCAAGGCTGGTGCTTTGTGCTATGGTTCCACTTCTGGCTTTTTGATAGCTCATTGGAAATAAGAGTCTGGGAGACTTTGCTCCCTAGGCTGTGTACCATGCTCCTCAGATCTTAGCCTCCTGACTAGCAAGAATTATAGATTTACACCTATAATTACACCAGGTACCTGGCTGATACTCTTTTAAATTTTCTTTTCTTGTGTGCTAATGCTGGGGTCAGATCTCAGGACCTGGTCCCTGTCCCTGAGCTTTTTTGTTCAAGTCTAGTGTTCTACCAGTTGAACTACAGCTCTACTTCTGGCTTTTTGCTGGTTAATTGGAGCTAAGAGTCTCATGGACTTTTTTGGCTGGCTTAAAACTGTGATTCTCATAGCTTAACCTCATAGCTAGGATTATAGGTGTGAGTCATCTGTGCCTGGATCAAATTTTCTATATTCATTGTTCTTTTAACAACTCTGTAGTTTATCTCAGTAGTATTTGGCTTATAGTGGACTGCAGGTTCATATATTAAATAAGTGAATAAATAAAGCATACCTATTGTAGGGAGACTGGTTTGTGGGTTGACAGTTTTGGTGATCTAATTAATTTTCTTATTTCAGGTTTGAAAGATTAGAAGTCCTAGCTGTATTTGCTTCCACTGTATTGGCACAACTGGGAGCTCTCTTTATATTAAAAGAAAGGTATATTTGCATATATTATTTTAAATTTTACTTAATGATACTTTGGGGACACATCTGGTTTGAAGACTATGCAAATTAAGATGAGAACTGCTAGAGTTTTAATGGTGAAGTTTCCTCTTGTATCAGACTTTTTTTCTTCTCTTCTGTTTCTTTCTTGATGTTATTAAATTCAGTCAGGTACATCTGATGAAAGAACGTCAGTCAGACATGCCTTAATATATTTAACACAAGCTTTAAGTTTTATAATTTATAAGATTTATTTAATATATTTTTCTTTCTTTTAGTGCAGAACGCTTTTTGGAGCAGCCTGAGATACATACGTAAGACTTTATTTTATTAATACTAATTTTTTTTCAGTGCTGAAGATCAAACCCAGGGCATTATGCATGCTAGCCTAGAGTTATACCACTGAGATACACTCCCAGCCTAACCTAAGATAAGATGTATATGTGTGTGTGTGTTATGCATGCTAGCCTAGAGTTATACCACTGAGATACACTCCCAGCCTAACCTAAGATAAGATATGTGTGTGTGTGTGTGTGTGTGTGTGTGTGTGTGTGTGTGTGTGTGTACTGTATACTGGGGGCCTGGGTGCTGTCCTTGAACTTTTTTACACAAGGCTAGGGCTGTACCACTTGAGTCACAGCTTTACTTACAGCTTTTTGCTGGGTAATTGTAGATCAGAGTCTCTTGAACTTTCTTGCCCAGACTGGCTTGGAACCCTAGTCATCAGATCTTAGTTTCTGGAGAAACTAGGATTACAGGCATGAGCAGTCAGTGCCAGCAGATGATTTTTGTTCTTTTTTTCTTCTTCTTCTTTATTTTTTGTATTTTTGTTGTTATTTTTGTTTTTGTTTTTAGTGTTGGTCCTTGAGCTTTTGGCTTATGGATAGCTCTCTACCACTTGAGCAAACCTCTACTGTGGTTTTTGAGTAATCAATTGGAGATAAGAGTCTCAAGGATTTCCCTGTCTTAGGCTGGCTCAAACCACTATCCTCAGATCTCAGCTTACTGAGTAGCTAAGATTACAGGCTTGAATATATACCAGGCTTGTATATACCCAGCTAGATATTATAGCCAGCTAGATATTATTATTATTATCATTATTATTATTTTTTTGTCAGATGTGGGCCTTGAACTCAGGGCCTGGGAGCTGTCCCTGAGTCTTTTTGTGCTCAGGGCTAGTGCTCTCTACTTGAACTAAAGTATCACTTCCAGCTTTTTTGGGTAGTTTATTGAAGATAAGAATCTCACTGGGACTTTTCTGCCCAGGCTGGCTTTGAACTGCAATCTTCAGATCTCAGCCTCCTGAGATCTGGAGGAGGAGATTTAGCTCAGAGGAACACTTGCTTAGTAAATACAAGGCCCTGACTTGGATCCTCAAGAAAAGAAAAGAAACCAAAAGATTAATCTGAATGATTAAGTAATAGTTACTTTGTTCAATATCAGAGTTTTGAATATGGTAATATACATTTTCACTGGGATTTGAAAACAAAAAATCTACAAATCCAAAAATTCCTTTTCACTTTTACAGTTCTCAAGTTCTTGATATCACATACACAGGAAGGTCTTTCCACCTTTAAGCCCTTTATGATTTACAGACTCAGGTCAACACACTAACACTAGAGACCAACTCCGTCTAATCTTCTGTAGTTAAAAATGGTGGCTCAGTGGTAGAGTGCTTGCCTTGTATGCATGAGGCTCAGGGTTCAATTCCTTAACACCACATAAGCAGAAAAAGCTGGAAGTGGCCCTGTGGCTTAAGTGGTAGAGCGCTAGCCTTGAGCTGAAGAGCTGAGGGACAGCACCCAGGCCCAGAGTTCAGGCCCCACAAAAAAATAAATAAATTTAACCCCTGCCAGCGCCGGTGGCTTATGCCTATCCAAGCTACTCAGGAGGCTGAGATCTGAGGATCACAGTTCAAAGCCATTCCAGCAGGAAAGTCTGTGAGACTCATCTCTAATTAACCACTAGAAAGCCGGAAGTGGTGCTGTGGCTCAAGTGGTAGAGGGCTAGCCTTGAGCTGAAGAGCTGAGGGACAGCACTCAGGCCCAGAGTTCAAGCCCCATGACCAACAAAAAAATAAAAATTAAAAATTAACCCCAAAATCTTTTTAGCACTTACAGAGAAGATGCTTGTATTTATTACCCACATAGTTGCCAACTCTTAAGGGTCTTTCCTATTGGGATCAAGTCAGAGAAGTTTGGTTTGTCCAGTATATGTGGTAAGCCAAATAACCACTAGCGTCTGTACAGCTGTATGAAAGTAATTACACATTGTTGTATAAATGTGAAAACCCTTCTTTGATCTGTGTACTCTGGAGCAGTAGCTGACAGGACACGGGACATGGGACAGGAGAAGGAGATAATTTCTGCCTCTGCAAATCCCAGACCTTTGAGGCAGACCATCCTAATCCCTTCCAGTCTCTTCTTTTTCTTTTGTGCCTGTCCTGGGGCTTTAACTTAGGGCCTGAGTGCTGTCCCTGAGCATTTTTGCTCAAGGCTAGCATTCTAACACTTGAGCCATAGCTATAATTTTGACTTTTTCTGGTAGTTAGCCACAAACAGCTATCCTCAGATCTTAGACTCTTGAGTAGATAGGATTACAGGAGTGAGCCACTGGCACCCAGCCCTTTCCAATTTCTTAATCTCTGTCTCTTGTGAAAGTTATATGTTGATATTACCAAGAAAAACCAGTTAAGATGAATGTTATTGTTCTTTTTAGGGGAAGATTATTGGTTGGTACTTTTGTGGCTCTTTCTTTCAACCTGTTCACCATGCTTTCTATTCGGAATAAACCTTTCACTTATGTCTCTGAAGGTATGATTTTTCCATTTACTATTAATAAAAAATACAGTTAATCTATAAAAAAGCCTTTTTGTTATTTTTTTCTGCAAATAATTTTTATTGTTATTATAAAGGTGATGTACAGGGCTGGGAATGTGGCTTAGTGGTAGAGTGCTTGCCTAACATGCATGAAGCCATGAGTTTGATACCTCAGTATCACATAATCAGAAAACTGATACTGTGGCTGAAATGGTAGAGTGCTAACCTTGAGCAAAAGAAGCCCGGAGACAGTGCACAGGCCCTGAGTTCAAGTCCCAGGACTAGCCAAAATATTAAACAAATAAATAAATAAAAATAAAGGTGATAGGGGCTAGGAAGGTGGCTCAGTGGTAGAGCACTTGCCTAGCATGCATGAGGCCCTGGGTTTGATTCCTCAGCACCACATAAGCAAAAAGAAAAAAGCCAGAAGTGGCGCTGTGGCTCAAGTGGTAGAGCGCTAGCCTTGAGCTAAAGAGCTGAGGGACAGCACCCAGGCAGAGTTCAGGCCCCACGACTGGACCCAAAAAATAAAAAAATAAAAATAAAGGTGATGTACAGAGGGGTTACAGTTACATAAGTTAGATAAGGAGAACATTTCTTTTTGGACAATGTCACCCCTTCCCTTGTTCTTTCTTTTGTTGGCTGGTTGTGGGGATTGAACTCAGGTCCCAGGTACTGTCCCTGAGCTTTTTTGCTCAAGGCTAACACTAACATTTTGAGCCATAGCTCCCCTGCTGGTTTTTAGATGGTTAATAGGCAATAAGAGTCTCAAGAACTTTCCTGTCCAGGCTGGCTTGGAACTATGTTCCTCAGATCTGGACCTCCTAAGTAGCTGGGATTACAGGTGTGAGCCACCAGTGAGTGCCAGCTTGGTTTTTTTGTTTGTTTGTTTTCTAACAAATAGCTATGTGTGTGTGTGTGATGGTACTGGAAATTGTGTGTGTGTGTGTGTGATGGTACTGGAGGTTGAACTCAGGGCTTCAGATCTCACTTGACTTCTTTTTGCTCAAGGCTTTCTACCACTTAAGCCATACCTCCAGTCTAACATTTTGTTTTTTAATTGGAGATGGAGTCTTGAAAACTATTCTGTCTAAACAAGCTGAACCTTAGATTTATCTGGTCTAAGCTTCCTGAGCAGCTAATATTAAAGACATGACCTACTGGCATCTGGCTGCATTTTTAACTTGTGAATCAATGAGAGAGTAAATATATCCAGAAAAGTAGGAAGAAGTAGCCCAAAAGTTATGTCTTCCTTAAGGGGGGATTATAAAGCAAAATATCATCTGGGTGCTGGTGGCTCATGCCTGTAATCCTAGCTTCTCAGGAGGCTGAGATCTGAGGATTGTTCAAAGCCAGCCCAGGCAGGAAAGTCTGTGAGACTCTCATCTCCAGGTAACCACCAGGAAACCAGAAGTAGTGGCTTGTGGCTCATGTGGTAGAGCGTTCTCCTTGAGCTGAAGAGCTGAGGGACAGTGCCCAGGCCCAGAGTTCAAGCCCCCTGACCCCCTCCTTCCCCCGCCCCCACCGAACACACAAAAAAAGTGAAACATCAGTAACTTGAGCTTTAAAAATGATATGTAAGGCTCGCCTTGAGCTGAAGAGCTGAAGGACAGCGCCCAGGCCCAGAGTTCAAGCCCCACGACCGGACCCCCCCCCAAAAAATGATATATAAGAATAGGTACATCTGCTGGGTGCCAGTGGCTTACACCTGTAAATCTCGCTACTCAGGAAGCTGAGATCTGAGGATCATGGTTCAGAGTCAGCCCAGGCATGAAAGTCTGTGAGACTCTTATCTCCAGTAAACTACCAGAAAACCAGAAGTAGTGCTATGGCTCAAGTGGTAGAGTGCTAGCCTTGAGCTGAAGAGCTCAGAGACAGTGCACAGGCCCGAGTTTAAGCCCCATGACTGACCAAAAAAAAAAAAAAAAGGAGAGGTACATCTGACCTATACATTAAATTATATGTGATGAAAAGTTACACTTACCAAATAATGTGGAAGTTTAGGTAGATATATAGTTTATCTAAAAAACAGTTTAGCTAGGCATCAGTGGCTCATGCCTATAATCCTAGCTACTCAGAAGGCTGAGATCTGAGGACCACAGTTCAAAGCCAGCCTGGGCAGGAAAGTCTGTGAGACTCTTATCTCTAATAAACCACCAGAAAACTGGAAATAATGCTGTGGCTCAAGGGGAAGAGTACTAGCCTTGACCTGAAGAGCTGAGGTAGAACTCCCAGGCCCAGAGTTCAAGCCCCATGACTGACAAAAATTTAAAAATTAAAAAAAGATAAATTTTTAAAGGGCTAAAGATTTTTCAAGCTGTAGTTTATTTAGAATGGTTGTTATACTAATTGAAAATAATTGTATTCTGTTAATGAAGTAAATTCCTAGGATCTTGTTTTTGATAATAGGTTGGAAGCACAAAGCACAAGTACCCAACACTGGTAGCTTATGCCTATAATTCTGGATATTGGCCTTACTAGGAACTAAAGGACTAAGATTTGAGCTACAAATTCAGCCCAGGCAGAAAAGTTCATTATATTTCATCTCCAAAATAACCAGAAAAAAAAACCCAAAGTTGAATGTGTGGCTCATATGGTAGAGTACCAACCTAGCAGATACATTGAGCAAATCTCAGGCCCTGAGTTAAACTCTGGTAGAGGTCAGAGAAAAAAAAAAAAAAAAAGGATACATACAGATTTAAAGGTGGGTTTTGTTTTTTTGTTTTACGATAGTAGAGTTGAACTCATGGCTTCAAACTTGTAAGACAAGTATTCCACTGCTGTATTATGCCTCCAGCAATAATTGAGACAGTTATGTTTTACCCCATTCCTTCTCCTAGACCACTGCTTATTTTATTCTTCCATTAGTAGCTAAGATGACAGGCATACCACCATCCCAGCTTCTTTTGAGATAGTCTTGTGACCTTTTCTTCTGGGCTGGCCTGGAACCGTAACCTTCCTATCTCGGATATCCAGGTAGCTGGACAGGCACTTACCACCAACCTCACCTGGTTTCCCTCTGTGAAGATAGTGTCTCCTAGATTTTTCTGCCCTGGCTAGTCTGAAACTGCCATCCTCCCAAGTACAGCCTCCTAAATAGCTAGGATTTATGTGTGTGAGCCACTGGTGCCAATTGCTTGCACATTGTAGTATACATAAGAGAATGAGAATTTCCATAGCACCTTATGATCAATGAGAAAGGACACTTGATCCTGGGGTTACTTGTCCAGGGATAGTCCTTGCCAGTTGTTTTTGAATTCCAGATTACCACTTAGCTTTTCTGAAACCTGAGAGAATTAACAGTTGTTCTGTCAACAATGGACTCTCAGCACACTGGTTAGAAAGGATGCTTTACGATAGAAAGAGCCTTGAAAGCTTCAACTGAATATTAATTGGTGTAAGTAAATTAATTCAAGTCAATTCTCTGAAGGACATAAAAAGGAGAAGTTCTAGATTGGAGTAGTAGCTTTTTTTTTTGTAATGTTATATAGTTTAATGCCAAACTTATTTTGTATGTGTGTGTTCTGGGGCTTGACTTGGTGCTTGCCTGTTTTTTTTGCTCCAGGTTAGTACTGTATAACTTGAGCCACAACTCCACTTTTAGTGTTTGGTGCTTAATTGAAGATAAGCGTCTCACAAACTTTCTTGCCCTGTCTGGCTTTGAACCATGATCTTCAGATCTCGGCCTTCTGAGTAGTTAGGCGTAATAATAACCGCTAGTGTTGGGCTCAAACCTAGCTTTAAAAGTAAAAGAACTGGGCTGGGAAGGTGGCTCAGTGGTAGAGTGCTTGCCTTGCATGCATGAGGTGCTGGGTTCGATTCTTCAGCACCACATAAGCAGAAAAAGCCGGAAGTGGAGCAGTGACTCAAGTGGTAGAGTGCTAGCCTTGAGCTGAAGAGCTGAGGGACAGTGCCCAGGCCCAGAGTTCAGGCCTCACGACCAACAACAAAAAAAAAAAGAACTCGGGGCTGGGAAGGTGGCTGAGTGGTAGAGCGCGTGCCTTGCATACCTGAGGCCCTGGGTTCGATTCCTCAGCACCACATAAGCAAAAAGAAAAAAGCCAGAAGTGGCGCT